>NW_026525124.1:117500-165000 GCF_943734705.1 Anopheles coustani | reverse complement strand
TTCCACATAGGGCAAGCTGGAATGTTCCATTTTACCCAGGACGGCCGAAGCGGCGTGGACCAGTGGAGGACTACACAATCATGAGGTTTGATATCGACTTGTGTGTTTCAATAGGGTACCGATGGTATGTTTTGAACCGATTTGATTTAGCCATTCTGAAGTCATCACTTGGTTGAAGCGCTGAACTAGGGAGGCATCGTTTACATATATATTGGTTTTCGCATGCTCTACTAGGTTAATGTCATGAGGTTGGCTATCGAGCATGCCCAAGTGATGACTTGATTGTGTGCTTGCTTGAATTCTTCACATTTCATACCATCGGTTAGTTGTCGAATCATTCCTCGATCATAACCTTCGTTCTTGGTTCATGTATGCTCTCTTCCACATAGGGCAAGCTAGAATTAACTATCTTACCCAGGACCGCCGAAGCAGCGTGGACCAGGGGAGAACTATACTTTGTCTTGTATGCCCTCTTCCACATAGGGCAAGCTAGAACTAACTATCTTACCCAGGACCGCCGAAGCAGCGTGGACCAGTGGAGGACTATACTTTGTTCATAACACCACAGTATTGAGTAATGTGCCCTCTTCCACATAGGGCAAGCTAGAATGAACTATCTTACCCAGGACCGCCGGAGCAGTGTGGACCAGTGGAGGACTACACAATCATGAGGTTTGATATCGACTTGTGTGTTTCAATAGGGTACCGATGGTATGTTTTGAACCGATTTGATTTAGCCATTCTGAAGTCATCACTTGGTTGAAGCGCTGAACTAGGGAGGGGCATCGTTTACATATATATTGGTTTTCGCATGCTCTACTAGGTTAATGTCATAGGGTTGGCTATCGAGCATGCCCAAGTGATGACTTGATTGTGTGCTTGCTTGAATTCTTCACATTTCATACCATCGGTTAGTTGTCGAATCATTCCTCGATCATAACCTTCGTTCTTGGTTCATGTATGCTCTCTTCCACATAGGGCAAGCTAGAATTAACTATCTTACCCAGGACCGCCGAAGCAGCGTGGACCAGGGGAGAACTATACTTTGTCTTGTATGCCCTCTTCCACATAGGGCAAGCTAGAATAAACTATCTTACCCAGGACCGCCGGAGCAGCGTGGACCAGTGGAGGACTATACTTTGTTCATTACACCACAGTATTAAGTATGGTGTCCTCTTCCACATAGGGCAAGCTAGAATTAACTATCTTACCCAGGACCGCCGAAGCAGTGTGGACCAGGGGAGGACTATACTTTATACTTCACACACTAGCCAAATTGAAGTCATCACTTGGTTGAAGCACTGAACTAGGGCGAGTCTATCGTTTACTTTGCATTGGGATAATACGCTGCATGCTCTCTTAGGTTAATGTCATGTGATTGGCTATAGAGCATGCCCAAGTGATGACTTTGTTTCAAGCTCAACAGGTAGGGTATTGAGTCCTCTTCCACATAGGGCAAGCTAGAATTAACTATCTTACCCAGGACCGCCGGAGCAGCGTGGACCAGGGGAGAACTATACTTTGTCTTGTATGCCCTCTTCCACATAGGGCAAGCTAGAACTAACTATCTTACCCAGGACTGCAAAGCAGCGTGGACCAGTGGAGGACTATACTTTGTTCATTACACCACAGTATTAAGTATGGTGTCCTCTTCCACATAGGGCAAGCTAGAACTAACTATCTTACCCAGGACCGCCGAAGCAGTGTGGACCAGGGGAGGACTATACTTTATACTTCACACACTAGCCATACTGAAGTCATCACTTGGTTGAAGCGCTGAACTACGGCGGGGTAATCGTTTACAGGTTATAATCATATAGCTGCATGCTCATTAGTAGATAATGGAATATTGTATGGCAATATGAGCATGCCCAAGTGATGACTTTGTTTCAAGCTCAACAGGTAGGGTATTGAGTCCTCTTCCACATAGGGCAAGCTAGAATGAACTATCTTACCCAGGACCGCCGAAGCAGCGTGGACCAGTGGAGGACTATACTTTGTTCATAACACCACAGTATTGAGTAATGTGCCCTCTTCCACATAGGGCAAGCTAGAATGAACTATCTTACCCAGGACCGCCGGAGCAGTGTGGACCAGTGGAGGACTACACAATCATGAGGTTTGATATCGACTTGTGTGTTTCAATAGGGTACCGATGGTATGTTTTGAACCGATTTGATTTAGCCATTCTGAAGTCATCACTTGGTTGAAGCGCTGAACTAGGGAGGGGCATCGTTTACATATATATTGGTTTTCGCATGCTCTACTAGGTTAATGTCATAGGGTTGGCTATCGAGCATGCCCAAGTGATGACTTGATTGTGTGCTTGCTTGAATTCTTCACATTTCATACCATCGGTTAGTTGTCGAATCATTCCTCGATCATAACCTTCGTTCTTGGTTCATGTATGCTCTCTTCCACATAGGGCAAGCTAGAATTAACTATCTTACCCAGGACCGCCGAAGCAGCGTGGACCAGGGGAGAACTATACTTTGTCTTGTATGCCCTCTTCCACATAGGGCAAGCTAGAATAAACTATCTTACCCAGGACCGCCGGAGCAGCGTGGACCAGTGGAGGACTATACTTTGTTCATTACACCACAGTATTAAGTATGGTGTCCTCTTCCACATAGGGCAAGCTAGAATTAACTATCTTACCCAGGACCGCCGAAGCAGTGTGGACCAGGGGAGGACTATACTTTATACTTCACACACTAGCCATATTGAAGTCATCACTTGGTTGAAGCACTGAACTAGGGCGAGTCTATCGTTTACTTTGCATTGGGATAATACGCTGCATGCTCTCTTAGGTTAATGTCATGTGATAAATTCTAAGAAATTCATATGTAAGGATGCTGGGAGATGAATGGGATGCTGCATGGAGATGAATCTTGATCTTCTTCATCTCCCATCTCAATACAGCATCCCTACTTAAAGGCATCTCGGACTTAGTCGATTTTTTATAAATTCCAAGAAAAACATATGTTAGGATGCTGCGAGATGAATGGGATGCTGCATGGAGATGAATCTTGATCTTCTTCATCTCCCATCTTAATACAGCATCCCTACTTAAAGGCATCTCGGACTTAGTCGATTTTTCATAAATTCTAAGAAATTCATATGTTAGGATGCTGCGAGATGAATGAGATGCTGCATGGAGATGAATCTTGATCTTCGTCATCTCCCATCTTAATACAGCATCCCTACTTAAAGGCATCTCGGACTTAGTCGATTTTTCATAAATTCTAAGAAATTCATATGTTAGGATGCTGCGAGATGAATGAGATGCTGCATGGAGATGAATCTTGATCTTCGTCATCTCCCATCTTAATACAGCATCCCTACTTCAAGGCATCTCGGACTTAGTCGATTTTTCATAAATTCTAAGAAAAACATATGTTAGGATGCTGCGAGATGAATAAGATGCTGCACGGAGATGAATCTTGATCTTCTTCATCTCCCATCTTTATACAGCATCCCTACTTAAAGGCATCTCGGACTTAGTCGATTTTTCATAAATTCTAATAAATTCATATGTTAGGATGCTGGGAGATGAATGGGATGCTGCATGGAGATGAATATTGATCTTCTTCATCTCCCATCTTAATACAGCATCCCTGCTTAAAGGCATCTCGGACTTAGTCGATTTTTCATAAATTCTAAGAAAATCATATGTTAGGATGCTGCGAGATGAATGAGATGCTGCATGGAGATGAATCTTGATCTTCTTCATCTCCCATCTTAATACAGCATCCCTACTTAAAGGCATCTCGGACTTAGTCGATTTTTCATAAATTCTAAGAAAAACATATGTTAGGATGCTGCGAGATAAATGGGATGCTGCATGGAGATGAATCTTGATCTTCTTCATCTCCCATCTTAGTACAGCATCCCTACTTAAAGGCATCTCGGACTTAGTCGATTTTTCATAGATTCTTAGAAAAACATATGGTAGGATGCTGCGAGATGAATGGGATGCTGCATGGAGATGAATCTTGATCTTCTTCATCTCCCGTCTTAATACAGCATAACTACTTAAAGGCACCTCGGACTTAGTCGATTTTTCATAAATTCTAAGTAAAACATATGTTAGGATGCTGCGAGATGAATGGGATGCTGCATGGAGATGAATCTTGATCTTCCTCATCTCCCATCATAATACAGCATCCCTACTTAAAGGCATCTCGGCCTTAGTCGATTTTTCATAAATTCTAAGAAAAACATATGTTAGGATGCTGAGAGATGAATGTGATGCTGCATGGAGATAAATCTTGATCTTTTACATCTCCTATCTTAATACAGCATCCCTACTTAAAGGCATCTCGGACTTAGTCGATTTTTCATAGATTCTTAGAAAAACATATGGTAGGATGCTGCGAGATGAATGGGATGCTGCATAAAGATGAATCTTGATCTTCTTCATCTCCCATCATAATACAGCATCCCTACTGAAAGGCATCTCGGACTTAGTCGATTTTTCATAAATTCTTAGAAAAACATATGTTAGGATGCTGCGAGATAAATGGGATGCTGCATGGAGATGAATCTTGATCTTCTTCATCTCCCATCTTAATACAGCATCCCTACTTAAAGGCATCTCGGACTTAGTCGATTTTTCATAGATTCTTAGAAAAACATATGTTAGGATGCTGGGAGATGAATGGGATGCTGCATGGAGATAAATCTTGATCTTTTTCATCTCCCATCTTAACACAGCATCCCTACTTAAAGGCATCTCGGACTTAGTCGATTTTCCATAAATTCTTAGAAAAACATTTGTTAGGATGCTGCGAGATAAATGGGATGCTGCATGGAGATGAATCTTGATCTTCATCTCCCATCTTAATACAGCATCCCTACTTAAAGGCATCTCGGACTTAGTCGATTTTTCATAGATTCTTAGAAAAACATATGTTAGGATGCTGCGAGATAAATGGGATGCTGCATGGAGATGAATCTTGATCTTCTTCATCTCCCATCTTAGTACAACATCCCTACTTAAAGGCATCTCGGACTTAGTCGATTTTTCATAGATTCTTAGAAAAACATATGGTAGGATGCTGCGAGATGAATGGGATGCTGCATAAAGATGAATCTTGATCTTCTTCATCTCCCATCATAATACAGCATCCCTACTGAAAGGTATCTCGGACTTAGTCGATTTTTCATAAATTCTTAGAAAAACATATGTTAGGATGCTGCGAGATAAATGGGATGCTGCATGGAGATGAATCTTGATCTTCTTCATCTCCCATCTTAATACAGCATCCCTACTTAAAGGCATCTCGGACTTAGTCGATTTTTCATAGATTCTTAGAAAAACATATGTTAGGATGCTGGGAGATGAATGGGATGCTGCATGGAGATAAATCTTGATCTTCTCCATCTCCCATCTTAATACAGCATCCCTACTGAAAGGCATCTCGGACTTAGTCGATTTTTCATAAATTCATAGAAATTCATATGTTAGGATGCTGCGAGATGAATGGGATGCTGCATGGAGATGAATCTTGATCTACTCCATCTCCCATCTTAATACAGCATCCCTACTTAAATGCATCTCGGACTTAGTCGATTTTTCATAAATTCTAAGAAAAACATATGTTAGGATGCTGCGAGATGAATGGGATGCTGCATGGAGATGCATCTTGATCTCCTACATCTCCCATCTTAATACAGCATCCCTACTTAAAGCCATCTCGGACTAAGTCGATTTTTCATAAATTCATAGAAATTCATATGTTAGGATGCTGCGAGATGAATGGGATGCTGCATGGAGATGAATCTTGATCTACTCCATCTCCCATCTCAATACAGCATCCCTACTTAAAGGCATCTCGGACTTAGTCGATTTTTCATAAATTCTTAGAAAAACATATGTTAGGATGCTGCGAGATAAATGGGATGCTGCATGGAGATGAATCTTGATCTTCTTAATCTCCCATCTTAATACAGCATCCCTACTTAAAGGCATCTCGGACTTAGTCGATTTTTCATGAATTCATAGAAATTCATATGTAAGGATGCTGCGAGATGAATGGGATGCTGCATGGAGATGAATCTTGATCTCCTACATCTCCCATCTCAAAACAGCATCCCTACTTAAAGCCATCTCGGACTTAGTCGATTTTTCATAAATTCTAAGAAATTCATATGTGAGGATGCTGGGAGATGAATGGGATGCTGCATGGAGATGAATCTTGATCTCCTACATCTCCCATCTCAATACAGCATCCCTACTTAAAGGCATATCGGACTTAGTCGATTTTACATAAATTCTAAGAAATTCATATGTGAGGATGCTGGGAGATGAATGGGATGCTGCATGGAGATGAATCTTGATCTCCTACATCTCCCATCTCAATAAAGCATCCCTACTTAAAGGAATCCCGGACTTAGTCGATTTTTCATGAATTCATAGAAATTCATATGTAAGGATGCTGCGAGATGAATGGGATGCTGCATGGAGATGAATCTTGATCTCCTACATCTCCCATCTCAATACAGCATCCCTACTTAAAGGAATCTCGGACTTAGTCGATTTTTCATGAATTCATAGAAATTCATATGTAAGGATGCTGCGAGATGAATGGGATGCTGCATGGAGATGAATCTTGATCTCCTACATCTCCCATCTCAAAACAGCATCCCTACTTAAAGCCATCTCGGACTTAGTCGATTTTTCATAAATTCTAAGAAATTCATATGTGAGGATGCTGGGAGATGAATGGGATGCTGCATGGAGATGAATCTTGATCTCCTACATCTCCCATCTCAATACAGCATCCCTACTTAAAGGAATCTCGGACTTAGTCGATTTTTCATGAATTCATAGAAATTCATATGTAAGGATGCTGCGAGATGAATGGGATGCTGCATGGAGATGAATCTTGATCTCCTACATCTCCCATCTCAATACAGCATTCCTACTTAAAGGAATCTCGGACTTAGTCGATTTTTCATGAATTCATAGAAATTCATATGTAAGGATGCTGCGAGATGAATGGGATGCTGCATGGAGATGAATCTTGATCTCCTTCATCTCCCATCTCAATACAGCATCCCTACTTAAAGCCATCTCGGACTTAGTCGATTTTTCATAAATTCTAAGAAATTCATATGCGAGGATGCTGGGAGATGAATGGGATGCTGCATGGAGATGAATCTTGATCTCCTACATCTCCCATCTCAATACAGCATCCCTACTTAAAGCCATCTCGGACTTAGTCGATTTTTCATAAATTCTAAGAAATTCATATGTGAGGATGCTGGGAGATGAATGGGATGCTGCATGGAGATGAATCTTGATATCCTACATCTGCCATCTCAATACAGCATCCCTACTTAAAGGAATCTCGGACTTAGTCGATTTTTCATGAATTCATAGAAATTCATATGTAAGGATGCTGCGAGATGAATGGGATGCTGCATGGAGATGAATCTTGATCTCCTACATCTCCCATCTCAATACAGCATCCCTACTTAAAGGAATCTCGGACTTAGTCGATTTTTCATGAATTCATAGAAATTCATATGTAAGGATGCTGCGAGATGAATGGGATGCTGCATGGAGATGAATCTTGATCTCCTACATCTCCCATCTCAATACAGCATCCCTACTTAAAGCCATCTCGGACTTAGTCGATTTTTCATAAATTCTAAGAAATTCATATGCGAGGATGCTGGGAGATGAATGGGATGCTGCATGGAGATGAATCTTGATCTCCTACATCTCTCATCTCAATACAGCATCCCTACTGAAAGGCATCTCGGACTTAGTCGAATTTTCATAAATTCTAAGAAACACATATGTTAGGATGCTGCGAGATGAATGGGATGCTGCATGGAGATGAATCTTGATCTTCTCCATCTCCCATCTTAATACAGCATCCCTACTTAAAGGCATATCGGACTTAGTCGATTTTTCATAAATTCTAAGAAATTCATATGTGAGGATGCTGGGAGATGAATGGGATGCTGCATGGAGATGAATATTGATCTCCTTCATCTCCCATCTCAATACAGCATCCCTACTTAAAGCCATCTCGGACTTAGTCGATTTTTCATAAATTCATAGAAATTCATATGTTAGGATGCTGGGAGATGAATGGGATGCTGCATGGAGATGAATCTTGATCTTCTTCATCTCCCATCTTAATACAGCATCCCTACTTAAAGGCATCTCGGACTTAGTCGATTTTTCATAAATTCTAAGAAATTCATATGTGAGGATGCTGGGAGATGAATGGGATGCTGCATGGAGATGAATCTTGATCTCCTACATCTCCCATCTCAATACAGCATCCCTACTTGAAGGCATCTCGGACTAAGTCGATTTTTCATAAATTCTAAGAAAAACATATGTTAGGATGCTGCGAGATGAATGGGATGCTGCATGGAGATGAATCTTGATCTCCTTAATCTCCCATCTTAATACAGCATCCCTACTTAAAGGCATCTCGGACTTAGTCGATTTTTCATAAATTCTAAGAAAAACATATGTTGGGATGCTGGGAGATGAATGGGATGCTGCATGGAGATGAATCTTGATCTTCATCTCCCATCTTAATACAGCATCCCTACTTCAAGGCATCTCGGACTTAGTCGATTTTTCATAAGTTCTAAGAAAAACATATGTTAGGATGCTGCGAGATGAATGGGATGCTGCATGGAGATGAATCTTGATCTCCTTAATCTCCCATCTTAAAACAGCATCCCTACTTAAAGGCATCTCGGACTTAGTCGATTTTTCATAAGTTCTAAGAAAAACATATGTTAGGATGCTGCGAGATGAATGGGATGCTGCATGGAGATGAATCTTGATCTTCTTCATCTCCCATCTCAATACAGTAACCCTACTTAAAGGCATCTCGGACTTAGTCGATTTTTCATAAATTCTAAGAAAAACATATGTTAGGATGCTGCGAGATGAATGGGATGCTGCATGGAGATGAATCTTGATCTCCTTAATCTCCCATCTTAATACAGCATCCCTACTTAAAGGCATCTCGGACTTAGTCGATTTTTCATAAGTTCTAAGAAAAACATATGTTAGGATGCTGCGAGATGAATGGGATGCTGCATGGAGATGAATCTTGATCTCCTTAATCTCCCATCTTAAAACAGCATCCCTACTTAAAGGCATCTCGGACTTAGTCGATTTTTCATAAATTCTAAGAAATTTATATGTTAGGATGCTGCGAGATGAATATTATGCTGCATGGAGATGAATCTTGATCTCCTACATCTCCCATCTCAATACAGCATCCCTACTTAAAGCCATCTCGGACTTAGTCGATTTTTCATAAATTCTTAGAAATTCATATGTAAGGATGCTGGGAGATGAATGGGATGCTGCATGGAGATGAATCTTGATCTTCTTCATCTCCCATCTCAATACAGCATCCCTTCTTAAAGGCATCTCGGACTTAGTCGATTTTTCATAAATTCTTAGAAAAACATATGTTAGGATGCTGCGAGATGAACGGGATGCTGCATGGAGATGAATCTTGATCTTCTTCATCTCCCATCTCAATAAAGCATCCCTAATTAAAGGCATCTCGGACTTAGTCGATTTTTCATAAATTCTAAGAAATTCATATGTTAGGATGCTGCGAGGTGAATGGGATGCTGCATGGAGATGAATCTTGATCTTCTTCATCTCCCATCTCAATACAGCATCCCTACTTAAAGGCATCTCGGACTTAGTCGATTTTTCATAAATTCTAAGAAAAACATATGTTAGGATGCTGGGAGATGGATGGGATGCTGCATGGAGATGAATCTTGTTCTTCTTCATCTCCCGTCTCAATACAGCATCCCTTCTTAAAGGCATCTCGGACTTAGTCGATTTTTCATAAATTCTAAGAAATTTATATGTTAGGATGCTGCGAGATGAATAGGATGCTGCATGGAGATGAATCTTGATCTCCTACATCTCCCATCTCAATACAGCATCCCTACTTAAAGCCATCTCGGACTTAGTCGATTTTTCATAAATTCTTAGAAATTCATATGTAAGGATGCTGGGAGATGAATGGGATGCTGCATGGAGATGAATCTTGATCTTCTTCATCTCCCATCTCAATACAGCATCCCTTCTTAAAGGCATCTCGGACTTAGTCGATTTTTCATAAATTCTTAGAAAAACATATGTTAGGATGCTGCGAGATGAATGGGATGCTGCATGGAGATGAATCTTGATCTCCTTAATCTCCCATCTTAATACAGCATCCCTACTTAAAGGCATCTCGGACTTAGTCGATTTTTCATAAATTCTAAGAAATTCATATGTTAGGATGCTGCGAGGTGAATGGGATGCTGCATGGAGATGAATCTTGATCTTCTTCATCTCCCATCTCAATACAGCATCCCTACTTAAAGGCATCTCGGACTTAGTCGATTTTTCATTAATTCTAAGAAAAACATATGTTAGGATGCTGGGAGATGGATGGGATGCTGCATGGAGATGAATCTTGTTCTTCTTCATCTCCCGTCTCAATACAGCATCCCTTCTTAAAGGCATCTCGGACTTAGTCGATTTTTCATAAATTCTAAGAAATTCATATGTTAGGATGCTGCGAGATGTATGGGATGCTGCATGGAGATGAATCTTGATCTCCTACATCTCCCATCTCAATACAGCATCCCTACTTAAAGGGATCTCGGACTTAGTCGATTTTTCATAAATTCTTAGAAATTAATATGTTAGGATGCTGCGATATGAATGGGATGCTGCATGGAGATGAATCTTGATCTTCTTCATCTCCCATCTTAATACAGCATCCCTACTTAAAGGCATCTCGGACTTAGTCGATTTTTCATAAATTCTAAGAAAAACATATGTTAGGATGCTGGGAGATGAATGGGATGCTGCATGGAGATGAATCTTGATCCTCTTCATCTCCCATCTTAATACAGCATCCCTACTTCAAGGCATCTCGGACTTAGTCGATTTTTCATAAATTCTTAGAAATTCGTATGTTAGGATGCTGGGAGATGAATGGGATGCTGCATGCAGATAAATCTTGATCTTCTTCATCTCCCGTCTTAATACAGCATCCCTACTTAAAGGCATCTCGGACTTAGTCGATTTTTCATAAATTCTAAGAAAAACATATGTTAGGATGCTGGGAGATGCATGGGATGCTGCATGGAGATGAATCTTGATCTTCTTCATCTCCCATCATAATACAGCATCCCTACTTAAAGGCATCTCGGACTTAGTCGATTTTTCATAAATTCTTAGAAAAACATATGTTAGGATGCTGCGAGATAAATGGGATGCTGCATGGAGATGAATATTGATCTTCTCCATCTCCCATCTTAATACAGCATCCCTACTTAAAGGCATCTCGGACTTAGTCGATTTTTCATAAATGCTGAAGATGCTGCGAGATTAATGGGATGCTGCATGGAGATGAATCTTGATCTTCTTCATCTCCCATCTCAATACAGCATCCCTACTTAAAGGCATCTCGGACTTAGTCGGTTTTTCAAAAGTTCTAAGAAAAACATATGTTAGGATGCTGCGAGATGAATGGGATGCTGCATGGAGATGAATCTTGATCTTCTTCATCTCCCATCTTAACACAGCATCCCTACTTAAAGGCATCTCGGACTTAGTCGATTTTCCATAAATTCTAAGAAAAACATATGTTAGGATGCTGCGAGATGAATGGGATGCTGCATGGAGATGAATCTTGATCTTCTTCATCTCCCATCTTAATACAGCATCCCTACTTAAAGGCATCTCGGACTTAGTCGGTTTTTCATAAGTTCTAAGAAAAACATATGTTAGGATGCTGCGAGATGAATGGTATGCTGCATGGAGATGAATCTTGATCTTCTTCATCTCACATCTTAATACAGCATACCTACTTAAAGGCATCTCGGACTTAGTCGATTTTTCATGAATTCTTAGAAAAACATATGTTAGGATGCTGCGAGATGAATGGGATGCTGCATGGAGATTAATCTTGATCTTCTTCATCTCCCATCTTAATACAGCATCCCTACTTAAAGCCATCTCGGACTTAGTCGATTTTTCATAAATTCTAAGAAAAACATATGTTAGGATGCTGCGAGATGAATAAGATGCTGCATGGAGATGAATCTTGATCTTCTTCATCTCCCATCTTAATACAGCATCTCTACTTAAAGGCATCTCGGACTTAGTCTGTTTTTCATAAATTCTAAGAAAAACATATGTTAGGATGTTGCGAGATGAATGGGATGCTGCATGGAGATTAATCTTGATCTTCTTCATCTCCCATCTTAATACAGCATCCCTACTTAAAGGCATCTCGGACTTAGTCGATTTTACATAAATTCTAAGAAAAACATATGTTAGGATGCTTGGAGATGCATGGGATGCTGCATGGAGATGAATCTTGATCTTCTTCATCTCCCATCTTAATACAGCATCCCTACTTAAAGGCATCTCGGACTTAGTCGATTTTTCATAAATTCTAAGAAAAACATATGTTAGGATGCTGGGAGATGAATGGGATGCTGCATGGAGATGAATCTTGATCTTCTTCATCTCACATCTTAATACAGCATCCCTACTTAAAGGCATCTCGGACTTAGTCGATTTTCCATAAATTCTAAGAAAAACATATGTTAGGATGCTGCGAGATGAATGGGATGCTGCATGGAGATGAATCTTGATCTCCTACATCTCCCATCTCAATACAGCATCCCTACTTATAGGCATCTCGGACTTAGTCGATTTTTCATAAATTCTAAGAAAAATATATGTTGAGATGCTGCGAGATGAATGGGATGCTGCATGGAGATGAATCTTGATCTTCTTCATCTCCCATCTTAATACAGCATCCCTACTTAAAGGCATCTCGGACTTAGTCGATTTTTCATAAATTCTAAGAAAAACATATGTTAGAATGCTGCGAGATGAATGGGATGCTGCATGGAGATGAATCTTGATCTTCTTCATCTCCCATCTTAATACAGCATCCCTACTTAAAGGAATCTCGGACTTAGTCGATTTTTCATAAATTCTTAGAAAAAAATATGATAGGATGCTGCGAGATGAATGGGATGCTGCATGGAGATGAATCTTGATCTCCTACATCTCCCATCTCAATACAGCATCCCTACTTAAAGCCATCTCGGACTTAGTCGATTTTTCATAAATTCTAAGAAATTGATATGTTAGGATTCTGCGAGATGAATGGGATGCTGCATGGAGATGAATCTTGATCTTCTTCATCTCCCGTCTCAATACAGCATCCCTACTTAAAGGCATCTCGGACTTAGTCGATTTTACATAAATTCTAAGAAATTCATATGTAAGGATGCTGGGAGATGAATGGGATGCTGCATGGAGATGAATCTTGATCTTCTTCATCTCCCATCTCAAAACAGCATCCCTACTTAAACGCATCTCGGACTTAGTCGATTTTTCATAAATTCTAAGAAATTTATATGTTAGGATGCTAGGAGATGAATGGGATGCTGCATGGAGATAAATATTGATCTTCTTCATCTCCCATCTTAATACAGCATCCCTACTTAAAGGCATCTCGGACTTAGTCGATTTTCCATAAATTCTAAGAAAAACATATGTTAGGATGCTGGGAGATGAATGGGATGCTGCATGGGGATGAATCTTGATCTTCTTCATCTCCCATCTTAATACAGCATCCCTTCTTAAAGGCATCTCGGACTTAGTCGATTTTACATAAATTCTAAGAAAAACATAAGTTAGGATGCTGGGAGATGAATGGGATGCTGCATGGAGATGAATCTTGATCTCCTACATCTCCCATCTCAATACAGCATCCCTACTAAAAGCCATCTCGGACTTAGTCGATTTTTCATAAATTCTAATAAATTCATATGTTAGGATGCTGGGAGATGAATGGGATGCTGCATGGAGATGAATCTTGATCTTCTTCATCTCCCATCTTAATACAGCATCCCTATTTAAAGGCATCTCGGACTTAGTCGATTTTACATAAATTCTAAGAAATTCATATGTAAGGATGCTGGGAGATGAATGGGATGCTGCATGGAGATGAATCTTGATCTTCTTCATCTCCCATCTCAATACAGCATCCCTACTTAAAGGCATCTCGGACTTAGTCGATTTTTTATAAATTCCAAGAAAAACATATGTTAGGATGCTGCGAGATGAATGAGATGCTGCATGGAGATGAATCTTGATCTTCTTCATCTCCCATCTTAATACAGCATCCCTACTTAAAGGCATCTCGGACTTAGTCGATTTTTTATAAATTCCAAGAAAAACGTATGTAAGGATGCTGCGAGATGAATGGGATGCTGCATGGAGATGAATCTTGATCTTCTTCATCTCCCATCTTAATACAGCATCCCTACTTAAAGGCATCTCGGACTTAGTCGATTTTTCATAAATTCTAAGAAATTCATATCTTAGGATGCTGCGAGATGAATGGGATGCTGCATGGAGATGAATCTTGATCTTCTTCATCTCCCATCTTAATACAGCATCCCTATTTAAAGGCATCTCGGACTTAGTCGATTTTACATAAATTCTAAGAAATTCATATGTAAGGATGCTGGGAGATGAATGGGATGCTGCATGGAGATGAATCTTGATCTTCTTCATCTCCCATCTCAATACAGCATCCCTACTTAAAGGCATCTCGGACTTAGTCGATTTTTTATAAATTCCAAGAAAAACATATGTTAGGATGCTGCGAGATGAATGGGATGCTGCATGGAGATGAATCTTGATCTTCTTCATCTCCCATCTTAATACAGCATCCCTACTTAAAGGCATCTCGGACTTAGTCGATTTTTCATAAATTCTAAGAAATTCATATGTTAGGATGCTGCGAGATGAATGAGATGCTGCATGGAGATGAATCTTGATCTTCGTCATCTCCCATCTTAATACAGCATCCCTACTTAAAGGCATCTCGGACTTAGTCGATTTTTCATAAATTCTAAGAAATTCATATGTTAGGATGCTGCGAGATGAATGAGATGCTGCATGGAGATGAATCTTGATCTTCGTCATCTCCCATCTTAATACAGCATCCCTACTTCAAGGCATCTCGGACTTAGTCGATTTTTCATAAATTCTAAGAAAAACATATGTTAGGATGCTGCGAGATGAATAAGATGCTGCACGGAGATGAATCTTGATCTTCTTCATCTCCCATCTTTATACAGCATCCCTACTTAAAGGCATCTCGGACTTAGTCGATTTTTCATAAATTCTAATAAATTCATATGTTAGGATGCTGGGAGATGAATGGGATGCTGCATGGAGATGAATATTGATCTTCTTCATCTCCCATCTTAATACAGCATCCCTGCTTAAAGGCATCTCGGACTTAGTCGATTTTTCATAAATTCTAAGAAAATCATATGTTAGGATGCTGCGAGATGAATGAGATGCTGCATGGAGATGAATCTTGATCTTCTTCATCTCCCATCTTAATACAGCATCCCTACTTAAAGGCATCTCGGACTTAGTCGATTTTTCATAAATTCTAAGAAAAACATATGTTAGGATGCTGCGAGATAAATGGGATGCTGCATGGAGATGAATCTTGATCTTCTTCATCTCCCATCTTAGTACAGCATCCCTACTTAAAGGCATCTCGGACTTAGTCGATTTTTCATAGATTCTTAGAAAAACATATGGTAGGATGCTGCGAGATGAATGGGATGCTGCATGGAGATGAATCTTGATCTTCTTCATCTCCCGTCTTAATACAGCATAACTACTTAAAGGCACCTCGGACTTAGTCGATTTTTCATAAATTCTAAGTAAAACATATGTTAGGATGCTGCGAGATGAATGGGATGCTGCATGGAGATGAATCTTGATCTTCCTCATCTCCCATCATAATACAGCATCCCTACTTAAAGGCATCTCGGCCTTAGTCGATTTTTCATAAATTCTAAGAAAAACATATGTTAGGATGCTGAGAGATGAATGTGATGCTGCATGGAGATAAATCTTGATCTTTTACATCTCCTATCTTAATACAGCATCCCTACTTAAAGGCATCTCGGACTTAGTCGATTTTTCATAGATTCTTAGAAAAACATATGGTAGGATGCTGCGAGATGAATGGGATGCTGCATAAAGATGAATCTTGATCTTCTTCATCTCCCATCATAATACAGCATCCCTACTGAAAGGCATCTCGGACTTAGTCGATTTTTCATAAATTCTTAGAAAAACATATGTTAGGATGCTGCGAGATAAATGGGATGCTGCATGGAGATGAATCTTGATCTTCTTCATCTCCCATCTTAATACAGCATCCCTACTTAAAGGCATCTCGGACTTAGTCGATTTTTCATAGATTCTTAGAAAAACATATGTTAGGATGCTGGGAGATGAATGGGATGCTGCATGGAGATAAATCTTGATCTTTTTCATCTCCCATCTTAACACAGCATCCCTACTTAAAGGCATCTCGGACTTAGTCGATTTTCCATAAATTCTTAGAAAAACATTTGTTAGGATGCTGCGAGATAAATGGGATGCTGCATGGAGATGAATCTTGATCTTCATCTCCCATCTTAATACAGCATCCCTACTTAAAGGCATCTCGGACTTAGTCGATTTTTCATAGATTCTTAGAAAAACATATGTTAGGATGCTGCGAGATAAATGGGATGCTGCATGGAGATGAATCTTGATCTTCTTCATCTCCCATCTTAGTACAACATCCCTACTTAAAGGCATCTCGGACTTAGTCGATTTTTCATAGATTCTTAGAAAAACATATGGTAGGATGCTGCGAGATGAATGGGATGCTGCATAAAGATGAATCTTGATCTTCTTCATCTCCCATCATAATACAGCATCCCTACTGAAAGGTATCTCGGACTTAGTCGATTTTTCATAAATTCTTAGAAAAACATATGTTAGGATGCTGCGAGATAAATGGGATGCTGCATGGAGATGAATCTTGATCTTCTTCATCTCCCATCTTAATACAGCATCCCTACTTAAAGGCATCTCGGACTTAGTCGATTTTTCATAGATTCTTAGAAAAACATATGTTAGGATGCTGGGAGATGAATGGGATGCTGCATGGAGATAAATCTTGATCTTCTCCATCTCCCATCTTAATACAGCATCCCTACTGAAAGGCATCTCGGACTTAGTCGATTTTTCATAAATTCATAGAAATTCATATGTTAGGATGCTGCGAGATGAATGGGATGCTGCATGGAGATGAATCTTGATCTACTCCATCTCCCATCTTAATACAGCATCCCTACTTAAATGCATCTCGGACTTAGTCGATTTTTCATAAATTCTAAGAAAAACATATGTTAGGATGCTGCGAGATGAATGGGATGCTGCATGGAGATGCATCTTGATCTCCTACATCTCCCATCTTAATACAGCATCCCTACTTAAAGCCATCTCGGACTAAGTCGATTTTTCATAAATTCATAGAAATTCATATGTTAGGATGCTGCGAGATGAATGGGATGCTGCATGGAGATGAATCTTGATCTACTCCATCTCCCATCTCAATACAGCATCCCTACTTAAAGGCATCTCGGACTTAGTCGATTTTTCATAAATTCTTAGAAAAACATATGTTAGGATGCTGCGAGATAAATGGGATGCTGCATGGAGATGAATCTTGATCTTCTTCATCTCCCATCTTAATACAGCATCCCTACTTAAAGGCATCTCGGACTTAGTCGATTTTTCATGAATTCATAGAAATTCATATGTAAGGATGCTGCGAGATGAATGGGATGCTGCATGGAGATGAATCTTGATCTCCTACATCTCCCATCTCAAAACAGCATCCCTACTTAAAGCCATCTCGGACTTAGTCGATTTTTCATAAATTCTAAGAAATTCATATGTGAGGATGCTGGGAGATGAATGGGATGCTGCATGGAGATGAATCTTGATCTCCTACATCTCCCATCTCAATACAGCATCCCTACTTAAAGGCATATCGGACTTAGTCGATTTTTCATAAATTCTAAGAAATTCATATGTGAGGATGCTGGGAGATGAATGGGATGCTGCATGGAGATGAATCTTGATCTCCTACATCTCCCATCTCAATAAAGCATCCCTACTTAAAGGAATCCCGGACTTAGTCGATTTTTCATGAATTCATAGAAATTCATATGTAAGGATGCTGCGAGATGAATGGGATGCTGCATGGAGATGAATCTTGATCTCCTACATCTCCCATCTCAATACAGCATCCCTACTTAAAGGAATCTCGGACTTAGTCGATTTTTCATGAATTCATAGAAATTCATATGTAAGGATGCTGCGAGATGAATGGGATGCTGCATGGAGATGAATCTTGATCTCCTACATCTCCCATCTCAAAACAGCATCCCTACTTAAAGCCATCTCGGACTTAGTCGATTTTTCATAAATTCTAAGAAATTCATATGTGAGGATGCTGGGAGATGAATGGGATGCTGCATGGAGATGAATCTTGATCTCCTACATCTCCCATCTCAATACAGCATCCCTACTTAAAGGAATCTCGGACTTAGTCGATTTTTCATGAATTCATAGAAATTCATATGTAAGGATGCTGCGAGATGAATGGGATGCTGCATGGAGATGAATCTTGATCTCCTACATCTCCCATCTCAATACAGCATCCCTACTTAAAGGAATCTCGGACTTAGTCGATTTTTCATGAATTCATAGAAATTCATATGTAAGGATGCTGCGAGATGAATGGGATGCTGCATGGAGATGAATCTTGATCTCCTTCATCTCCCATCTCAATACAGCATCCCTACTTAAAGCCATCTCGGACTTAGTCGATTTTTCATAAATTCTAAGAAATTCATATGCGAGGATGCTGGGAGATGAATGGGATGCTGCATGGAGATGAATCTTGATCTCCTACATCTCCCATCTCAATACAGCATCCCTACTTAAAGCCATCTCGGACTTAGTCGATTTTTCATAAATTCTAAGAAATTCATATGTGAGGATGCTGGGAGATGAATGGGATGCTGCATGGAGATGAATCTTGATATCCTACATCTGCCATCTCAATACAGCATCCCTACTTAAAGGAATCTCGGACTTAGTCGATTTTTCATGAATTCATAGAAATTCATATGTAAGGATGCTGCGAGATGAATGGGATGCTGCATGGAGATGAATCTTGATCTCCTACATCTCCCATCTCAATACAGCATCCCTACTTAAAGGAATCTCGGACTTAGTCGATTTTTCATGAATTCATAGAAATTCATATGTAAGGATGCTGCGAGATGAATGGGATGCTGCATGGAGATGAATCTTGATCTCCTACATCTCCCATCTCAATACAGCATCCCTACTTAAAGCCATCTCGGACTTAGTCGATTTTTCATAAATTCTAAGAAATTCATATGCGAGGATGCTGGGAGATGAATGGGATGCTGCATGGAGATGAATCTTGATCTCCTACATCTCTCATCTCAATACAGCATCCCTACTGAAAGGCATCT
Organism: Anopheles coustani; assembly: GCF_943734705.1. Lineage (NCBI taxonomy): Eukaryota > Metazoa > Arthropoda > Insecta > Diptera > Culicidae > Anopheles > Anopheles coustani. Next base: position 145,521 of record NW_026525124.1, on the reverse strand, counting down.
CGGACTTAGTCGAATTTTCATAAATTCTAAGAAACACATATGTTAGGATGCTGCGAGATGAATGGGATGCTGCATGGAGATGAATCTTGATCTTCTCCATCTCCCATCTTAATACAGCATCCCTACTTAAAGGCATATCGGACTTAGTCGATTTTTCATAAATTCTAAGAAATTCATATGTGAGGATGCTGGGAGATGAATGGGATGCTGCATGGAGATGAATATTGATCTCCTACATCTCCCATCTCAATACAGCATCCCTACTTAAAGCCATCTCGGACTTAGTCGATTTTTCATAAATTCATAGAAATTCATATGTTAGGATGCTGGGAGATGAATGGGATGCTGCATGGAGATGAATCTTGATCTTCTTCATCTCCCATCTTAATACAGCATCCCTACTTAAAGGCATCTCGGACTTAGTCGATTTTTCATAAATTCTAAGAAATTCATATGTGAGGATGCTGGGAGATGAATGGGATGCTGCATGGAGATGAATCTTGATCTCCTACATCTCCCATCTCAATACAGCATCCCTACTTGAAGGCATCTCGGACTAAGTCGATTTTTCATAAATTCTAAGAAAAACATATGTTAGGATGCTGCGAGATGAATGGGATGCTGCATGGAGATGAATCTTGATCTCCTTAATCTCCCATCTTAATACAGCATCCCTACTTAAAGGCATCTCGGACTTAGTCGATTTTTCATAAATTCTAAGAAAAACATATGTTGGGATGCTGGGAGATGAATGGGATGCTGCATGGAGATGAATCTTGATCTTCATCTCCCATCTTAATACAGCATCCCTACTTCAAGGCATCTCGGACTTAGTCGATTTTTCATAAGTTCTAAGAAAAACATATGTTAGGATGCTGCGAGATGAATGGGATGCTGCATGGAGATGAATCTTGATCTCCTTAATCTCCCATCTTAAAACAGCATCCCTACTTAAAGGCATCTCGGACTTAGTCGATTTTTCATAAGTTCTAAGAAAAACATATGTTAGGATGCTGCGAGATGAATGGGATGCTGCATGGAGATGAATCTTGATCTTCTTCATCTCCCATCTCAATACAGTAACCCTACTTAAAGGCATCTCGGACTTAGTCGATTTTTCATAAATTCTAAGAAAAACATATGTTAGGATGCTGCGAGATGAATGGGATGCTGCATGGAGATGAATCTTGATCTCCTTAATCTCCCATCTTAATACAGCATCCCTACTTAAAGGCATCTCGGACTTAGTCGATTTTTCATAAGTTCTAAGAAAAACATATGTTAGGATGCTGCGAGATGAATGGGATGCTGCATGGAGATGAATCTTGATCTCCTTAATCTCCCATCTTAAAACAGCATCCCTACTTAAAGGCATCTCGGACTTAGTCGATTTTTCATAAATTCTAAGAAATTTATATGTTAGGATGCTGCGAGATGAATATTATGCTGCATGGAGATGAATCTTGATCTCCTACATCTCCCATCTCAATACAGCATCCCTACTTAAAGCCATCTCGGACTTAGTCGATTTTTCATAAATTCTTAGAAATTCATATGTAAGGATGCTGGGAGATGAATGGGATGCTGCATGGAGATGAATCTTGATCTTCTTCATCTCCCATCTCAATACAGCATCCCTTCTTAAAGGCATCTCGGACTTAGTCGATTTTTCATAAATTCTTAGAAAAACATATGTTAGGATGCTGCGAGATGAACGGGATGCTGCATGGAGATGAATCTTGATCTTCTTCATCTCCCATCTCAATAAAGCATCCCTAATTAAAGGCATCTCGGACTTAGTCGATTTTTCATAAATTCTAAGAAATTCATATGTTAGGATGCTGCGAGGTGAATGGGATGCTGCATGGAGATGAATCTTGATCTTCTTCATCTCCCATCTCAATACAGCATCCCTACTTAAAGGCATCTCGGACTTAGTCGATTTTTCATAAATTCTAAGAAAAACATATGTTAGGATGCTGGGAGATGGATGGGATGCTGCATGGAGATGAATCTTGTTCTTCTTCATCTCCCGTCTCAATACAGCATCCCTTCTTAAAGGCATCTCGGACTTAGTCGATTTTTCATAAATTCTAAGAAATTTATATGTTAGGATGCTGCGAGATGAATAGGATGCTGCATGGAGATGAATCTTGATCTCCTACATCTCCCATCTCAATACAGCATCCCTACTTAAAGCCATCTCGGACTTAGTCGATTTTTCATAAATTCTTAGAAATTCATATGTAAGGATGCTGGGAGATGAATGGGATGCTGCATGGAGATGAATCTTGATCTTCTTCATCTCCCATCTCAATACAGCATCCCTTCTTAAAGGCATCTCGGACTTAGTCGATTTTTCATAAATTCTTAGAAAAACATATGTTAGGATGCTGCGAGATGAATGGGATGCTGCATGGAGATGAATCTTGATCTCCTTAATCTCCCATCTTAATACAGCATCCCTACTTAAAGGCATCTCGGACTTAGTCGATTTTTCATAAATTCTAAGAAATTCATATGTTAGGATGCTGCGAGGTGAATGGGATGCTGCATGGAGATGAATCTTGATCTTCTTCATCTCCCATCTCAATACAGCATCCCTACTTAAAGGCATCTCGGACTTAGTCGATTTTTCATTAATTCTAAGAAAAACATATGTTAGGATGCTGGGAGATGGATGGGATGCTGCATGGAGATGAATCTTGTTCTTCTTCATCTCCCGTCTCAATACAGCATCCCTTCTTAAAGGCATCTCGGACTTAGTCGATTTTTCATAAATTCTAAGAAATTCATATGTTAGGATGCTGCGAGATGTATGGGATGCTGCATGGAGATGAATCTTGATCTCCTACATCTCCCATCTCAATACAGCATCCCTACTTAAAGGGATCTCGGACTTAGTCGATTTTTCATAAATTCTTAGAAATTAATATGTTAGGATGCTGCGATATGAATGGGATGCTGCATGGAGATGAATCTTGATCTTCTTCATCTCCCATCTTAATACAGCATCCCTACTTAAAGGCATCTCGGACTTAGTCGATTTTTCATAAATTCTAAGAAAAACATATGTTAGGATGCTGGGAGATGAATGGGATGCTGCATGGAGATGAATCTTGATCCTCTTCATCTCCCATCTTAATACAGCATCCCTACTTCAAGGCATCTCGGACTTAGTCGATTTTTCATAAATTCTTAGAAATTCGTATGTTAGGATGCTGGGAGATGAATGGGATGCTGCATGCAGATAAATCTTGATCTTCTTCATCTCCCGTCTTAATACAGCATCCCTACTTAAAGGCATCTCGGACTTAGTCGATTTTTCATAAATTCTAAGAAAAACATATGTTAGGATGCTGGGAGATGCATGGGATGCTGCATGGAGATGAATCTTGATCTTCTTCATCTCCCATCATAATACAGCATCCCTACTTAAAGGCATCTCGGACTTAGTCGATTTTTCATAAATTCTTAGAAAAACATATGTTAGGATGCTGCGAGATAAATGGGATGCTGCATGGAGATGAATATTGATCTTCTCCATCTCCCATCTTAATACAGCATCCCTACTTAAAGGCATCTCGGACTTAGTCGATTTTTCATAAATGCTGAAGATGCTGCGAGATTAATGGGATGCTGCATGGAGATGAATCTTGATCTTCTTCATCTCCCATCTCAATACAGCATCCCTACTTAAAGGCATCTCGGACTTAGTCGGTTTTTCAAAAGTTCTAAGAAAAACATATGTTAGGATGCTGCGAGATGAATGGGATGCTGCATGGAGATGAATCTTGATCTTCTTCATCTCCCATCTTAACACAGCATCCCTACTTAAAGGCATCTCGGACTTAGTCGATTTTCCATAAATTCTAAGAAAAACATATGTTAGGATGCTGCGAGATGAATGGGATGCTGCATGGAGATGAATCTTGATCTTCTTCATCTCCCATCTTAATACAGCATCCCTACTTAAAGGCATCTCGGACTTAGTCGGTTTTTCATAAGTTCTAAGAAAAACATATGTTAGGATGCTGCGAGATGAATGGTATGCTGCATGGAGATGAATCTTGATCTTCTTCATCTCACATCTTAATACAGCATACCTACTTAAAGGCATCTCGGACTTAGTCGATTTTTCATGAATTCTTAGAAAAACATATGTTAGGATGCTGCGAGATGAATGGGATGCTGCATGGAGATTAATCTTGATCTTCTTCATCTCCCGCATCTGACATCCCAATTTTGGGACTTAGCCGATTTTTCATGAATTTCCATATGACCCATAGGGTCCCTTTCTTCATACAAGCTTGCCTAGGGCGATCGGTCAAAACTTGTCTTACTATTCGATTGGTCTTCGCAGTTTCACCCTAGGCAATTCGCCTAGGTCTGTCTTCTTGAGGAGGCCAAAACCCGAAATAAGGAGGTCTGGCCGACCCTGAAACCTCCCCTGTCTTAACTACACTAACCCGATTTTTCAGGGTCCTCAGCGCCATACAACTTTGCCTAGGTCACTTGCACTCTTGACTTAGGCCATCTGACTTGGTCCGTGTTTCTTCCTAGGGTTCACCTAGGTACTTTGCCTTGCTTGATGTGGTAACTTTTTAGTGTAGTTCTGACATCCCAATTTTGGGACTTAGCCGATTTTTCATGAATTTCCATATGACCGTAAGGGTCCCTTTCTTCATACAAGCTTGCCTAGGGCGATCGGTCAAAACTTGTCTTACTATTCGATTGGTCTTCGCAGTTTCACCCTAGGCAATTCGCCTAGGTCTGTCTTCTTGAGGAGGCCAAAACCCGAAATAAGGAGGTCCAGCCGACCCTGAAACCTCCCCTGTCTTAACTACACTAACCCGATTTTTCAGGGTCCTCAGCGCCATACAACTTTGCCTAGGTCACTTATACTCTTGACTTAGGCCATCTGACTTGGTCCGTGTTTCTTCCTAGGGTTCACCTAGGTACTTTGCCTTGCTTGATGTGGTAACTTTATAGTGTAGTTCTGACATCCCAATTTTGGGACTTAGCCGATTTTTCATGAATTTCCATATGACCCTAAGGGTCCCTTTCTTCATACAAGCTTGCCTAGGGCGATCGGTCAAAACTTGTCTTACTATTCGATTGGTCTTCGCACTTTCACCCTAGGCAGTTTGCCTAGGTGTAGCTTCTTGAGGAGGTCAAAACCCAAAATAAGGAGGTTCAGCCGACCCAAAAACCTCCCCTGTCTGAACTACACTAACCCGATTTTTCAGGGTCCTCAGCGCCATACAACTTTGCCTAGGTCACATGTACTCTTGACTTAGGCCATCTGACTTGGTCCGTGTTTCTTCTTAGGGTTCACCTAGGTACTTTGCCTTGCTTGATGTGGTAACTTTTTAGTGTAGTTCAGACATCCCAATTTTGGGACTTAGCCGATTTTTCATGAATTTCCATATGACCCTAAGGGTCCCTTTCTTCATACAAGCTTGCCTAGGGCGATCGGTCAAAACTTGTCTTACTATTCGATTGGTCTTCGCACTTTCACCCTAGGCAGTTTGCCTAGGTGTAGCTTCTTGAGGAGGTCAAAACCCAAAATAAGGAGGTTCAGCCGACCCAAAAACCTCCCCTGTCTGAACTACACTAACCCGATTTTTCAGGGTCCTCAGCGCCATACAACTTTGCCTAGGTCACATGTACTCTTGACTTAGGCCATCTGACTTGGTCCGTGTTTCTTCTTAGGGTTCACCTAGGTACTTTGCCTTGCTTGATGTGGTAACTTTTTAGTGTAGTTCAGACATCCCAATTTTGGGACTTAGCCGATTTTTCATGGATTTTCCATATGACCCATAGGGTCCCTTTCTTCATACAAGCTTGCCTAGGGCGATCGGTCAAAACTTGTCTTACTATTCGATTGGTCTTCGCACTTTCACCCTAGGCAGTTTGCCTAGGTGTAGCTTCTTGAGGAGGTCAAAACCCAAAATAAGGAGGTTCAGCCGACCCAAAAACCTCCCCTGTCTGAACTACACTAACCCGATTTTTCAGGGTCCTCAGCGCCATACAACTTTGCCTAGGTCACTTGTACTCTTGACTTAGGCCATCTGACTTGGTCCGTGTTTCTTCTTAGGGTTCACCTAGGTACTTTGCCTTGCTTGATGTGGTAACTTTTTAGTGTAGTTCAGACATCCCAATTTTGGGACTTAGCCGATTTTTCATGTATTTCCATATGACCCATAGGGTCCCTTTCTTCATACAAGCTTGCCTAGGGCGATCGGTCAAAACTTGTCTTACTATTCGATTGGTCTTCGCACTTTCACCCTAGGCAGTTTGCCTAGGTGTAGCTTCTTGAGGAGGTCAAAACCCAAAATAAGGAGGTTCAGCCGACCCAAAAACCTCCCCTGTCTGAACTACACTAACCCGATTTTTCAGGGTCCTCAGCGCCATACAACTTTGCCTAGGTCACTTGTACTCTTGACTTAGGCCATCTGACTTGGTCCGTGTTTCTTCTTAGGGTTCACCTAGGTACTTTGCCTTGCTTGATGTGGTAACTTTTTAGTGTAGTTCAGACATCCCAATTTTGGGACTTAGCCGATTTTTCATGTATTTCCATATGACCCATAGGGTCCCTTTCTTCATACAAGCTTGCCTAGGGCGATCGGTCAAAACTTGTCTTACTATTCGATTGGTCTTCGCACTTTCACCCTAGGCAGTTTGCCTAGGTGTAGCTTCTTGAGGAGGTCAAAACCAAAAATAAGGAGGTTCAGCCGACCCAAAAACCTCCCCTGTCTAAACTACACTAACCAGATTTTTCAGGGTCCTCACCGTCATACAACTTTGCCTAGGTCACTTGCACTCTTGACTTAGGCCATCTGACTTGGTCCGTGTTTCTTCCTAGGGTTCACCTAGGTACTTTGCCTTGCTTGATGTGGTAACTTTTTAGTGTAGTTCAGACATCCCAATTTTGGGACTTAGCCGATTTTTCATGTATTTCCATATGACCCATAGGGTCCCTTTCTTCATATAAGTTTGCCTTGCTTGGTGTGGTAACATTTGAGTGTAGTTCTGACATCATCATTTTGGGACTTAGCCGATTTTTCGTAAAATACCATATGACCCATATGGGTCCTTTCCTTCATATAAGTTTGCCTTGCTTGGTGTGGTAACATTTGAGTGTAGTTCTGACATCCCCATTTTGGGACTTAGCCGATTTTTCGTAAAATACCATATGACCCATCAGGGTCCTTTGCTTCATATAAGTTTGCCTTGCTTGGTGTGGTAACATTTGAGTGTAGTTCTGACATCCCCATTTTGGGACTTAGCCGATTTTTCGTAAAATACCATATGACCCATCAGGGTCCTTTGCTTCATATAAGTTTGCCTTGCTTGGTGTGGTAACATTTGAGTGTAGTTCTGACATCCTCATTTTGGGACTTAGCCGATTTTTCGTAAAATACCATATGACCCATCAGGGTCCTTTGCTTCATATAAGTTTGCCTAGCTTGGTGTGGTAACATATGAGTGTAGTTCTGACATCCCCATTTTGGGACTTAGCCGATTTTTCGTAAAATACCATATGACCCATCAGGGTCCTTTGCTTCATATAAGTTTGCCTTGCTTGGTGTGGTAACATATGAGTGTAGTTCTGACATCCCCATTTTGGGACTTAGCCGATTTTTCGTAAAATACCATATGACCCATCAGGGTCCTTTGCTTCATATAAGATTGCCTTGCTTGGTGTGGTAACATTTGAGTGTAGTTCTGACATCCCAATTTTGGGACTTAGCCGATTTTTCATGAATTTCCATATGACCCTAAGGGTCCCTTTCTTCATACAAGCTTGCCTAGGGCGATCGGTCAAAACTTGTCTTACTATTCGATTGGTCTTCGCACTTTCACCCTAGGCAGTTTGCCTAGGTGTAGCTTCTTGAGGAGGTCAAAACCAAAAATAAGGAGGTTCAGCCGACCCAAAAACCTCCCCTGTCTAAACTACACTAACCAGATTTTTCAGGGTCCTCACCGTCATACAACTTTGCCTAGGTCACTTGCACTCTTGACTTAGGCCATCTGACTTGGTCCGTGTTTCTTCCTAGGGTTCACCTAGGTACTTTGCCTTGCTTGATGTGGTAACTTTTTAGTGTAGTTCAGACATCCCAATTTTGGGACTTAGCCGATTTTTCATGTATTTCCATATGACCCTTAGGGTCCCTTTCTTCATATAAGTTTGCCTTGCTTGGTGTGGTAACATTTGAGTGTAGTTCTGACATCATCATTTTCGGACTTAGCCGATTTTTCGTAAAATACCATATGACCCATATGGGTCCTTTCCTTCATATAAGTTTGCCTTGCTTGGTGTGGTAACATTTGAGTGTAGTTCTGACATCCCCATTTTGGGACTTAGCCGATTTTTCGTAAAATACCATATGACCCATCAGGGTCCTTTGCTTCATATAAGTTTGCCTTGCTTGGTGTGGTAACATTTGAGTGTAGTTCTGACATCCCCATTTTGGGACTTAGCCGATTTTTCGTAAAATACCATATGACCCATCAGGGTCCTTTGCTTCATATAAGTTTGCCTTGCTTGGTGTGGTAACATTTGAGTGTAGTTCTGACATCCTCATTTTGGGACTTAGCCGATTTTTCGTAAAATACCATATGACCCATCAGGGTCCTTTGCTTCATATAAGTTTGCCTAGCTTGGTGTGGTAACATATGAGTGTAGTTCTGACATCCCCATTTTGGGACTTAGCCGATTTTTCGTAAAATACCATATGACCCATCAGGGTCCTTTGCTTCATATAAGTTTGCCTTGCTTGGTGTGGTAACATATGAGTGTAGTTCTGACATCCCCATTTTGGGACTTAGCCGATTTTTCGTAAAATACCATATGACCCATCAGGGTCCTTTGCTTCATATAAGATTGCCTTGCTTGGTGTGGTAACATTTGAGTGTAGTTCAGACATCCCCATTTTGGGACTTAGCCGATTTTTCGTAAAATACCATATGACCCATCAGGGTCCTTTCCTTCATATAAGATTGCCTTGCTTGATGTGGTAACATTTGAGTGTAGTTCAGACATCCCCATTTTGGGACTTAGCCGATTTTTCGTAAAATACCATATGACCCATCAGGGTCCTTTGCTTCATATAAGTTTGCCTAGCTTGGTGTGGTAACATATGAGTGTAGTTCTGACATCCCCATTTTGGGACTTAGCCGATTTTTCGTAAAATACCATATGACCCATCAGGGTCCTTTGCTTCATATAAGTTTGCCTTGCTTGGTGTGGTAACATTTGAGTGTAGTTCTGACATCCCCATTTTGGGACTTAGCCGATTTTTCGTAAAATACCATATGACCCATCAGGGTCCTTTGCTTCATATAAGATTGCCTTGCTTGGTGTGGTAACATTTGAGTGTAGTTCAGACATCCCCATTTTGGGACTTAGCCGATTTTTCGTAAAATACCATATGACCCATCAGGGTCCTTTGCTTCATATAAGATTGCCTTGCTTGGTGTGGTAACATTTGAGTGTAGTTCAGACATCCCCATTTTGGGACTTAGCCGATTTTTCGTAAAATACCATATGACCCATCAGGGTCCTTTGCTTCATATAAGATTGCCTTGCTTGGTGTGGTAACATTTGAGTGTAGTTCAGACATCCCCATTTTGGGACTTAGCCGATTTTTCGTAAAATACCATATGACCCATCAGGGTCCTTTGCTTCATATAAGTTTGCCTAGCTTGGTGTGGTAACATATGAGTGTAGTTCTGACATCCCCATTTTGGGACTTAGCCGATTTTTCGTAAAATACCATATGACCCATCAGGGTCCTTTGCTTCATATAAGTTTGCCTTGCTTGGTGTGGTAACATTTGAGTGTAGTTCTGACATCCCCATTTTGGGACTTAGCCGATTTTTCGTAAAATACCATATGACCCATCAGGGTCCTTTGCTTCATATAAGATTGCCTTGCTTGGTGTGGTAACATTTGAGTGTAGTTCAGACATCCCCATTTTGGGACTTAGCCGATTTTTCGTAAAATACCATATGACCCATCAGGGTCCTTTGCTTCATATAAGATTGCCTTGCTTGGTGTGGTAACATTTGAGTGTAGTTCAGACATCCCCATTTTGGGACTTAGCCGATTTTTCGTAAAATACCATATGACCCATCAGGGTCCTTGCCTTCATATAAGTTTGCCTTGCTTGATGTGGTAACATTTGAGTGTAGTTCAGACATCCCCATTTTGGGACTTAGCCGATTTTTCGTAAAATACCATATGACCCATCAGGGTCCTTTGCTTCATATAAGTTTGCCTTGCTTGGTGTGGTAACATTTGAGTGTAGTTCAGACATCCCCATTTTGGGACTTAGCCGATTTTTCGTAAAATACCATATGACCCATCAGGGTCCTTGCCTTCATATAAGTTTGCCTTGCTTGATGTGGTAACATTTGAGTGTAGTTCAGACATCCCCATTTTGGGACTTAGCCGATTTTTCGTAAAATACCATATGACCCATCAGGGTCCTTTGCTTCATATAAGTTTGCCTTGCTTGGTGTGGTAACTTGTTAGTGTAGTTCTGACATCCCCATTTTGGGACTTAGCCGATTTTTCGTAAAATACCATTTGACCCATCAGGGTCTTTTGCTTCATATAAGTTTGCCTTGCTTGGTGTGATAACATTTGAGTGTAGTTCTGACATCCCCATTTTGGGACTTAGCCGATTTTTCGTAAAATACCATTTGACCCATCAGGGTCTTTTGCTTCATATAAGTTTGCCTTCCTTGGTGTGGTAACATATGAGTGTAGTTCAGACATCCCCATTTTGGGACTTAGCCGATTTTTCGTAAAATACCATATGACCCATCAGGGTCCTTGCCTTCATATAAGTTTGCCTTGCTTGGTGTGGTAACATTTGAGTGTAGTTCTGACATCCCCATTTTGGGACTTAGCCGATTTTTCGTAAAATACCATATGACCCATCAGGGTCCTTGCCTTCATATAAGTTTGCCTTGCTTGGTGTGGTAACATTTGAGTGTAGTTCTGACATCCCCATTTTGGGACTTAGCCGATTTTTCGTAAAATACCATATGACCCATCAGGGTCCTTTGCTTCATATAAGTTTGCCTTGCTTGGTGTGGTAACATTTGAGTGTAGTTTCGACATCCCCATTTTGGGACTTAGCCGATTTTTCGTAAATTACCATATGACCCATCAGGGTCCTTTGCTTCATATAAGTTTGCCTTGCTTGGTGTGGTAACATTTGAGTGTAGTTCTGACATCCCCATTTTGGGACTTAGCCGATTTTTCGTAAAATACCATATGACCCATCAGGGTCCTTTGCTTCATATAAGTTTGCCTTGCTTGGTGTGGTAACATTTGAGTGTAGTTTCGACATCCCCATTTTGGGACTTAGCCGATTTTTCGTAAAATACCATATGACCCATCAGGGTCCTTTGCTTCATATAAGTTTGCCTTGCTTGGTGTGGTAACATTTGAGTGTAGTTCTGACATCCCCATTTTGGGACTTAGCCGATTTTTCGTAAAATACCATATGACCCATCAGGGTCCTTTTCTTCATATAAGTTTGCCTTGCTTGGTGTGGTAACATTTGAGTGTAGTTCTGACATCCCCATTTTGGGACTTAGCCGATTTTTCGTAAAATACCATATGACCCATCAGGGTCCTTTTCTTCATATAAGTTTGCCTTGCTTGGTGTGGTAACATTTGAGTGTAGTTCTGACATCATCATTTTGGGACTTAGCCGATTTTTCGATCCATACCTTATGACCCATAAGGGTCCTTTTCTTCATATAAGTTTGCCTTGCTTCATGTAGTAACATATGAGTGTAGTTCTGACATCCCCATTTTGGGACTTAGCCGATTTTTCGATCAATTCCATATGACCCATCAGGGTCCTTTCCTTCATATAAGTTTCCCAAGACTTAGTGTTTTTTACCTTTGGACACCAATATCACCCTTACGGGTATCTTTGATCTTCGCACCATGTATTGACCAAATGTAGGTCTTGCTATGCCAAACTTATAATTGTTCAACACCAAGTCTCTATCTTGAACCATTAAGGCTCTAACTTGCACCAATTGCTTGGTACTCTTGGTCCGTGTTTCATCGCATACTGACTTCTTGACTTAGTGCTTTTTTCCTTTGGACACCAATATCACCCTTGCGGGTATCTTTGATCTTCTCACTTTGTATTGACCGAATGTAGGTCTTGCCATGCCAAACATATAATTGTTCTACACCAAGTCTCTATCTCGTACCGCCAGCTCGGTACATTCGATAAACCTGCCCTTAAGGCACCCGGGACTTAGTCATTTTTTCACATTTTTCATGATTTTGAGGCAACTTTTCTCGACTTTGTCACCTTATATCACCAAGATCCTTTCCCTTTAGCGCTTCACTCTGTTCGTATGATATTAAGCGCTGACTATCACCTTTCTATCGCTGAGCTCAACTTCTTATTCGGTGCCATAGAGCCAGAGATATTTGGTGTATGCTGTTATAAGGGAAGTTTGTCACTTTTTCAAAGGCCCACTTTGGGACGCCCATATCTCACCTTCAGGTATCTTCGATCTTCTTGTCGTCTATGGACGAAACTTAGGTCTTGTCTTGGCCAACTTATAAATGTTCTACGGCCAAGCCGTATCTCTTACCGCCAGCCCGGTATTTTTGGACATAGTCGGATTTTCGCCTCTCGTGGTAACAATTTCTGACTTTGACTCACAATAACACCCGAACGGTCACATGCTAGCGCTTTGCTTGGTAGGAATTATAGTTAGCGCTACCTTTTCTCTTTCCATCGATACCTTGTTCGTTCCATTCCATGCCATACAGCCGAAGTTATGATGTTTCCCGTTTTCCATATCATGTGGAGCTTATGCTCTGGGAAAACCATCTAACACCTGTACCACCCTTTTAGGTACCACCGATCTCGAGACTATGTTCGGGCCAAATATAGGTTATAACATGCCCAACTTATAATTGTTCTACACCAAGTCTCTATCTCTTACCGCCTGCTCGGTATTTTACTCGTAAGTCCAAATTTCACAACTTGTACTTTTTGGCCCAATGTACTCGAGTTTCAATTTTGGTAACATTTTTCGACTTTGACGCTTAATAACTTCCAAATCATGCTAGTTAGCGCTTTGCTTTCTTCTAGTCGTATCTAGCGCTGGGTGTAACCTTTCCAAAACATATCCTAGCTTAACAATCCATGCCATACAGCCGGAGCTATACGGTGCACAAGTCAAATCCATTTTAGCCATGTTTCATTTTTGCCAATTTTTGACCACTCGTATCACCCTTCCAGAGTGGTCCGATCTTCTCGCTGTCTATGGACGACTTTTAGGTCTCGTAGAGGCAAACTTATAAGTATTCTACGTCAACCCGCTATCTCTTACCGCCTGCTCGGTATTCTTGGTCTTGTGTGATTTTTGGAAATTTTTGTATTATTTTTCCACTTTGTCGCTTAATAACTCAGTTTTGCTCAACACTTAGCGCTTCGGTTGTTTGGGATTATAGTTAGCGCTCGGTTCGACCTTTCCAACACTGATCTTAGCTTGTCGATCCGTTCCATACAGCCTGAGTTATTCGCGATACCGTGTTTCAACCCATTTCTCAAGTCTCGTTTTGGTCCAACTTTGAACCAGCCATATCACCCTGATGGGTACCTCCGATCTTCTCGCTCTATATTGGCCAAAGTTAGGTCTTGTGGTAACGTACTTATGATTGTTCTACGCCGTGTTCGTAGCTCTTATCGTTCGCCCGCTATTTTCGATCATAAGGTGAATTTTCGCCTCTAAACCACCATTTTTCACCTTTGCCCTCTAATATGACCGACTTGCTCAACACCTAGCGCTTCGCTTGGTAGGACACATAGCTAGCGCTCGTCAAGACCTTTCCAACGCATATCCAAGCTTTCCGATCCGAGCCATACAGCCTGAGCTATAGGCGATACCGTTTTTCCCATTTTCTTGGTCACACGCACTTTAGGGTACCCCTTTTTGCCTTTGACCCTTAATACCTCCTCCGGGTCACTAGTAGGCGCTCAGCTTGGTAGGAAACATAGCTAGAGCAGGCCTTCACCTTTCCAAAACTGCCTCAAGTGTACCGATCCGACATCTAGAACCAAAGTTATGGTCATTCCCATCATGCTCTACTTTCATGGTCAACCTAAACCAAGCACACCTAGGTTGGACCAACTTTCACCAACTCATCTCGAACCCCAAATTTGCTTCGACCTACTAGGTTTCCCTAGTAAAGTGGTCAAAACATCCATTACAACACGACTGGTCTTTCTGGTGGTCGACCTAGGCGACTTTGTTCGACGACCACCACCCCATGGAACTAAAAGACGTCCCTTGATACGGACCACCGATACATTTTCCGGCCTGTCTAAACTACACTCATCGAAATTTTTTTGGGTCCCCACCGTCATACAAGTTTCCCTAGGTCAAGTTTTTCTTCCGGATCGGCCGCGGACCTCACTTTTCATTATCTAGGGAGGCCATAGGGCCCCAAAAGGGGTTTTTTAAAATTTTCGACACTTTCGACTTTGGTCGGATTTTTTCCGATTTTGGTCCGACCTAGGGACTTGGTGGTCCAAGGAGCCTCGGGACCAAACTTTTTTCTCAGGGGTCCCTACCTCCATACAACTTTGCCTAGGTAAATTTTTTGTTCCAAATCGACCGCGGATTTCACTTTTCAATATCTGGGGCTCGTGTAGAGTCCGAATATGAGGTTTTCTCATTTTTCGACATTTTCGACTTTTTTCGACTTTTTTCGGGTTTTTCGACCTAGGGGTCCGCCGAACAAATTTTGGGTCAAAAATTTTTATTGAACTAGTCGAAAGTACGCAAAAAGATAAGACTTTTTGCCGAAGACACCATGCCCCGGAACCGACTCCTTCCCCTTCAAAATTGGGGACAAACGTGATTTTTGAAACTTTTCCTTAGGGAGCCCAAGACTTAGAAAATTTTCAAATTCTCGATTTTTCGATTGCGAGCTAGCGCTTTGCGGTCTTCGGCAATGTTGTAGATCTCGACGAGATAAGACTTTTTGATCAAGGGACATTTTGCCCTCCGACCCCTCCTTCCCCCCGCAAATCGCCCCCCAAAGTGCAATTTTTGCATTTTCACCTCTTTGCACGCACTGTTCGGCCCAAATGGCCACTTTCTATGGGTCTGAGCGCTTTGCGGTCTTCGGCAAACTTTTAGAGCGTACCAAGCCCTAATTATAATTCTTCTACACCACCTTCGTACCTCTTCATCCCTGGCCGCTATTCGCGTACCAAGGTAATTTTTGTTCATTTTGTCAACATTTTTCATCTTTGACTGCTTATATCGGCCTTGCCATGAACCGATAGCGCTTCGCTGTGTTCTAACGTAAAATAGTACTACTCAATACCTTTCCAAATTATGTCTTAGGTTGTCATTTGCTTGCGTACAGCCGGAGCTATGAGCGATACCGTAAAAAGTACCGAAACTTGGAAAAATCTTTGGATCGACCATATCCCCCCTTTGGGGGCCAGATATCGAAAAAAGTTCTTATTCAAAAAGTTGCGCCTTAACGTGTTCTAGTTATGCCTAGAACATTTCACTTCGCTAGCTGGCCTGCAACTTAGCCGTAATTGGGATTTTAGGGTGTTCTTGGAGGGCCCATTTCCTGCGACTTGGTATCTTTTGGGCCCTATGTTTCTCTAATATCTCCACGAGTTTTCCAGGTAGCCTTCTCATACTTTCAGGGTGCCTAGAGCACCTCAAGACCTTTCCAACGCTATGCCGTTTGCTTCGCTCGGACATCTACAGCCAAAGTTATTCGAGGTACACGGTACCTTACCCTGTTTTCTCAGTACTTGGTCGAAAATTTCGATCAGCCATATGACCGACTTGCACAACCCTGAGCGGGTTGGCCCCATATAACTAAACTTTCGTCTCGTGAAGGCAAACTTACAAATGTTCCACGTCAACTCGCTATCTCGTACCGCCTTGACGGTATACTTGGTTCAAGGGCCATTTCCAGCGACTTGGTCGCAATTTCGCTCTAAGTTTCGCTAATACCTTCGTCCGTGGACATGCTGATTTTTTGTTCGTATTTTTCCTTGATAGTCCCACTCAAGGCTATTCCATACCAGAGCCAAGCGTCCCGCTAAGTGCCATACAGCCTGAGCTGTAATTCATGAAAGGTACCTCTACCAGTTTTTGTCATACTTGGGTACAAACTTTGGATCGACCATATCTCCACTTTGGAGGCCAGCCAGCACCTTGGCCCCATATACTTTTTTGTTGGTCATGCCATGCACCAAATATAATTGTTCTACGCCAACTTGCTATCTCTTCTCCAACTTGCCGTTATTCTTGGTCCAATTCCCATTTCATTCGTTTTTGGACCCATTTTGCTATATGTTTCACTAATAGCTTCGGCCATGGACAAGCTGATTTTCGATTGGTATTTTTCCTTGATAGTCCCACTCAAGACCATTCCAAAACACACCGCAGCTTGTCGCTCGGTGGCAAACTGACCGAGTTATAATTCATGAAAGGTACCTCAACTTGGTACACCACGTGGTCGGCCCAAACCATAAACCGACCAAACGACCGACTTGGAGCACCCTGACCGGGTTGGCCCCATATAATAAAAGTTGCGTCTCTACACGCCCAACTTATGAATATTCTACGCTAAGTCGCTATCTCTTACCGGTAAGCCGGTATTCACCTTCCAAGGGTGATTTTGGTCAAGTGCCATTTCCTGCGACTTGGTCCCCGAATTGGACCATCATCACCTAATATCTCCGTGGTATTTCAACTCAGCCTCATGAAACTTTCAGGGTAGATAGGTCTCCCCAAGACCTTTCCAACGGTGAGCCGTTTGCCTCGCTCGGCCATCTACAGCCGAAGTTATTAATGGTACTTGGTACCTTACCCTGTTTTTTCCATACTTGTTCGTACTTGGGTACAAACTTTGGATCGCCCATATCTCCACTTTGGAGGCCAGCCAGCACCTTGGCCCCATATACTTTTTTGTTGGTGATACCATGCACCAAATATAATTGTTCTACGCAAGCTTGCTATATCTTCTCCAACTTGCGGTTATTTTTGACTCAAGTCCCATTTCCATAGTTTTTGGTACCAATTTGCTCTATGTTTCGCTAATAGCTTCGCCCAAGGACTTTGTGATTTTTTGTTCGCATTTTTCCTAAATAGTCCCAATCAAGACTATTCCAAATCACACCTTAGCTTGTCGCTCAGTGCCATACAGCCAGAGTTTTAATTCATGAAAAGTACATCACCTTGGTACACCACGTGGTCGGTCCAAACCATCAACCAACCATATGACCGACTTCGAGTCGAGCTAGCGGCTAGGCTCAATATAATGAAATGCGTGTCTTGATGCGGGCTACTGACGGTCTGAACAATGTAGCTCGCTAGCTCGTCTCTAAACTTGTGTTTTGGTCGAATATTGGGTGTTCATGTACCACTTCGGGTAACATGGACTTTGGTGCAACTTTACCACTTGTGCACTTAATAACTTCCCGGTCATTCAAGTCTTTGCCTTCATACTTTCAGGGTAGTTAGGTCTCGTCGAGACCTTTCCATACATATGCCAAACTCATCGATCGGACATCTATAGCCCGAGTTATTCGCGGTACACCGTACCTTACCCTGTTTTTTCCTCAATTGGGTACAAACCTTGGAACACCCATATCGCCCCTTTAGAGACTAGCTGGCACGTTGGCCTCATATAATGATAAGTGCACCTCAACTAGGGCTACTGACGGTCAGAACATTTCAACTCGCTAGCTCGGGCCCACACTTGTGTTTTTCTCGAATATATGGTTCAAGTGTGCCACTTTGGGCACTTATGGACATTTTGTCCCCACACAACTTTCTTGCCTTGGTAGATAGGGTCTTGTGTTCTCGGGCAAAAAGATGCACCAAGATATGGTCTAACTTTCGTTCTTTTACCGCAAAGCGCTATCTCCAACACCCGAGGAGATAGAAAGAGATTATGTTCGGTATATCGGTCTTCCATGGCCTACTATGGTAAGCCCCTGCAGGGTATGCAACCGAAGGTGCTTGGTACATATATTTGGTGCAATATCGGTGCAAAGTAGGTGTTTGCTTGATCGGGCTATAACTTTCTTGGTTGATGTTGGATTGCTTTGCGGTCTTCGGGGGATAGTTAGGGAACATGTTGGCCAACATTTCCTTATTCCTCAGCCTGGCCGTACCTCTTACCGTCTAGGCGGTATTCATGCTCTAAGTTGGAACTTGTGTTCCTTCGGGCAACTTTTCTGACTTTGACGCTCAATAACTTCCGTTCATATGCAGTCTAAGCTCTGCAACTCTCAGGAAAGCTAGTACTACTCATTTCCTTTCCATATCAGTCTTTGGCTTGTCGATCCGATGTCTACAGCCTTAGTTATTCACGTTCCCTGTGAAGGTAGGTTTTTGCCCATTTTCCAGTTCATGTGGTAACATTCCCGTACTTTGCCGGCTTTCTCTTCATGTGGTAACTTGCTTGCTCATGTGGTAACTTGATAGTGTATTTCTGACAGACCCAATCTTGCACTTAGCCGATTTTTCTCTTCATATCATATGGATCCATCATAAGGCCATCTTGCTTGCTTGTGTGGTAACTTGATAGTGTATGTCTGACAGACCCAATCTGGGACTTAGCCGATTTTTCTCTTCATATCATATGGATCCATCACTAGGCAATCTTGCTTGCTTGTGTGGTAACTTGGAAGTGTATTTCTGACAGACCCAATCTGGGACTTAGCCGATTTTTCTCTTCATATCATATGGATCCATCACTAGGCCATCTTGCTTGCTTGTGTGGTAACTTGGAAGTGTATTTCTGACAGACCCAATCTGGGACTTAGCCGATTTTTCTCTTCATGTCATATGGATCCTTCACTTGGCCATCTTGCTTGCTTGTGTGGTAACTTGGAAGTGTATTTCTGACAGACCCAATGTGGGACTTAGCCGATTTTTCTCTTCATATTATATGGTTCCATCCTTAGGCCATCTTGCTTACTTGTGTGGTAACTTGATAGTGTATTTCCGACCGACCCAATCTCGGACTTAGCCGATTTTTCTCTTCATATTATATGGATCCATCACTAGGCCATCTTGCTTGCTTGTGTGGTATCTTGGAAGTGTATTTCTGACAGACCCAATCTGGGACTTAGCCGATTTTTCTCTTCATATCATATGGATTCATCACTAGGCCATCTTGCTTGCTTGTATGGTAACTCGGAAGTGTATTTCTGACAGACCCAATCTCGGACTTAGCCGATTTTTCTCTTCATATAATATGGATCCTGGACTTAGCCGATTTTTCTCTTCATATCATATGGATCCATCACTAGGCCATCTTGCTTGCTTGTGTGGTAACTTGATAGTGTATTTCCGACAGACCCAAACTCGGACTTAGCCGATTTTTCTCTTCATATAATATGGATCCTGGACTTAGCCGATTTTTCTCTTCATATCATATGGATCCATCACTAGGCCATCTTGCTTGCTTGTGTGGTAACTTGGAAGTGTATTTCTGACAGACCCAATCTCGGACTTAGCCGATTTTTCTCTTCATATTATATGGATCCTGGACTTAGCCGATTATTAGGTTATTATATATGGATCCTGGACTTAGCCGATTTTTCCCTTCATATAATATGGATCCTGGACTTAGCCGATTATTAGGTTATTATATATGGATCCTGGACTTAGCCGATTTTTCTCTTCATATAATATGGATCCTGGACTTAGCCGATATTTCTCTTCATATAATATGGATCCGGGACTTAGCCAATTTTTCTCTTCATGTGGTAACGTATGCCAATCGCTCACAAGTCATGGGATAAGGGTACTTGTGTTCTTCCATCTTCTAAGTCCCGCACGGGGACATCGTGATCGCCCCAAGTCCGGAATAGCGCCAAGTCAAGCCCCACGCTGGCCGTGCAGGACCTGTTAGCGGGGGCCCCACTGACAGCACTAATCCGGACTTAGAAATTATATCTTTCTAATCGAACACCACACACGCAACACCACCATACCACCATCTCCTTGCAAGTACCTAAGTACCCGCAACTCCATGGTGAAGGCAATGTCACTCCATCACCAACCTCTTTGCACTGCAAGCACTTGCGTACCCACAACACTCCGAGGAAGGCAACGGCGCGCGATGCTCGACTCCACACACCACACCACACCACACCACCGATGGCCAGCCAGCCAGCCAGCCCAGCTAAGGACTAACCAACCAACCAACCACCAATGGCCTAGGCCAGCCGGATCCCACCTTCAAGTCCAAGCACAGCCAAGTGCAAGTACCGCCAAGTGTTCACCAACCAACCATCACACCACACCACACCATCGATGGCCAGCCAGCCAGCCAGCCCAGCTAAGGGCTAACCAACCAACCAACCACCAATGGCCTAGGCCAGCCGGATCCCACCTTCAAGTCCAAGCACAGCCAAGTGCAAGTACCGCCAAGTGTTCACCAACCAACCATCACACCAGGTCAGCCGGCCGGTACCCACCTTCAAGTGCCTTTACCCTCGGGTGCAAGCTCAATCAAGTGTTAACCAACCAACCCGGCCAAGGCAGCCAACAGGCCGGCACCCTACAGCACCGACCCGCCATCACCACCTCAACCGTTGACCATGCAAGTGGTCTCGGACAACAGGCGATACCCGAAGTACATCCGAAGAGTGTATATCAAGTGTTTGTTCACCAAGTCCTCAACCAACCCCAAGTACCCGGAGGTACCCAGAGTGTTGGATCCGCCAACCACTACCAGCACTCCAAGTCCTTGCGAACCCAAAGTGTTTGCCCGGTAGGGCCATTGTATCACAACGCTTGCTACCATGCAAGTGGCCTCGAACAAGGTGACAGGGGTATCTTCACCAAGTTCTCAACCAACCCCAAGTACCCGTAGGTACCCAGAGTGTTGGGTCCGCCAACCACTACCAGCACTCTAAGTCCTCGCGAACCCAAAGTGTTTGCCCGGTAGGGCCATTAGACCACAACGCTTGCTAACCATGCAAGTGGTCTCGGACAACAGGCGATACCCGAAGTACATCCGAAGAGTGTATATCAAGTGTTTGTTCACCAAGTCCTCAACCAACCCCAAGTACCCGGAGGTACCCAGAGTGTTGGATCCGCCAACCCGTCCCGGCACCCCAAGTCCTCGCGAACCCAAAGTGTTTGCCCGGTAGGGCCATTAGATCACAACGCTTGCTAACCATGCAAGTGGCCTCGGACAACAGGTGACACCCGAAGTACATCCGGAGAGTGTATATCAAGTGTTTGTTCACCAAGTCCTCAACCAACCCCAAGTACCCGGAGGTACCCAGAGTGTTGGATCCGCCAACCCGTCCCGGCACTCCAAGTCCTTGCGAACCCAAAGTGTTTGCCCGGTAGGGCCATTGTATCACAACGCTTGCTACCATGCAAGTGGCCTCGGACAACAGGTGACACCCGAAGTACATCCGGAGAGTGTACAACAAGTGTTTGTTCACCAAGTCCTCAACCAACCCCAAGTACCCGGAGGTACCCAGAGTGTTGGATCCGCCAACCCGTCCCGGCACTCCAAGTCCTTGCGAACCCAAAGTGTTTGCCCGGTAGGGCCATTGTATCACAACGCTTGCGACCATGCAAGTGGCCTCGGACAACAGGTGACACCCGAAGTACATCCGAAGAGTGTTCATCAAGTGTTTGTTCACCAAGTCCTCAACCAACCCCAAGTACCCGGAGGTACCCAGAGTGTTGGATCCGCCAACCCGTCCCGGCACTCTAAGTCCTTGCGAACCCAAAGTGTTTGCCCGGTTGGGCCATTAGATCACAACGCTTGCTAACCATGCAAGTGGTCTGGAGTATAGGTGATACTGACATACCACCGAGATGGTACATCTAGTATTGGGTCACCAAAACCAAACCAACCCCAAGTATCAACCCGGCATACTCAGAGTGATGGATCCGCCAACCCGTCCCGGCACTCCAAGTCCTTGACGAACCGAAAGTGTTTGCCCGGTAAGGCCATTAGATCACAACGCTTGCTACCCCACGGCGAGCTAAACATGCAAGTGGTCTTAGGCAACAGGTGACACCCGAAATTCATCCGAAGATGGAATATCAAGTGTTTAATCACCAAGCCAGCATCCAAACACCAAGTACCCCGGGAGGACCCGATGCGTTGCGACCATCTCCAAGTTCTTGACGAACCCGCAGTGAAAGGCGGTAAGGCCTCTGGGCCGCAACGCTCGCATGTGTTAACCCGCAAACACCACTGACCGGTCGGTCCACCGCAAGGGTGGGTCCAACTAGTCCACACACGGTATGCCGCATGTGCCCCCCGGGGGGAGCACACCGCACACAACCACCAAGCATGGGTCGCCTGAAAGGATCGAAATGTACATCTCTCTTCAATGCGTAGCGCCCAGCCTGCAAACCCGTCGTTTTCGGGTGGTCTTAGGAGTCGAAACTATTCTTGGAAGATCGGCAAGCACAACGCCTTTTCCCACTTCAGGTACTTCGGCGAGCGCACTCGCGATAGGCTCAGTTTGAGGGTTTCCAATAAATGGAAAGAGTCTATAGAAGACTCAATCCGGTCTCGTGATGTTATTAGCCATCTAGCTAACGACTCCTATACATATACTACCAGCCTGGTTCGGTTACGACCTTAGAGGCGTTCAGGCATAATCCGACGGACGTAGCGTCATACCAAAGTCCGCTCGGACTAGTATTGAGCCATTGGTCCGTACCTGTGGTTCCTCTCGTACTGCACAGGAATTCCATTGAGATAGTACTTGCACACCAGTAGGGTAAAACTAACCTGTCTCACGACGGTCTAAACCCAGCTCACGTTCCCTTGAAAGGGTGAACAATCCTACGCTTTGTGAATTTTGCTTCGCAATGATAGGAAGAGCCGACATCGAAGGATCAAAAAGCCACGTCGCTATGAACGCTTGGCGGCCACAAGCCAGTTATCCCTGTGGGGTGAGCTGTCAAACGCTGTAGTGTCAACACGTGCTGAGCGTTGCTCCGTGTTTTTTACAAAAATTTCGCGTAAAAAGTTTAAAGAACCCACGAAAGTTTGTTGTAATCGTTAAAACTAGTGCCAATCTACAGATTAGTAGTGAAAACCGCATTAAAATCATCGATTTCAACGAAAAATAAGAAAGAAAAGTGTTTGTTTACATTTTGTATGGAGAGCGGCCCGGGGCGTAGCCCCATTTGGGACTACGTGTTTTTCGGTTAAAAAAGTGTCCGGATACTGGCCGGATGTGGTTTTTTAGATGACAGACGGTGTTTTAAAACGAAAGTCAGAGAAAACCGTATGAAAAAAGACGAATTCAGCGCAAAATAAGTGTAAATAAAGTGAGAGCACGCGGTGCAAAAATTTTGGCAGGTGAAGATTCGATCGTCCATTTTCCAGCCGGATTCGGACTCGAAGATCCGAGCGATTTCACCTAAGCCGAATCGGGCTCCGTGTCATCTGATCCAGTTTTTCAAAAAAGGACCGTTGGTGCCGGATTTTCGGGTCGTTCAAATTGACCGTTGGTGGAGTCGGTGGCCGTTGGTTTGAAGTGGCCGTTAATTCAAATCGGTCGGTAATTCAAATTGGCCGGTTATCCAAATTGGCCGGTATTTTTAATTGACCGTTGGCGGCAGTGTGTCCCGGATAGGTGTCCCGGCTGGGGGTGAAATGTTTCAAGTGTCCCGGCTGAAATATTTCATGGACCAACCATCCGGTTGAAATGTTTCAGTGAAACTTTTCAAGGTGTCTCGGCTAAGAGTGAAATGTTTCATGTGTCTCGGCTGAAAAATTTCGAGGTTCGATCATCCCGGTGAAATATTTCAGTGTGTCTCGGCTAAACTTGGTTCCGAAGTTGGCCGCCAGGCGGCGCCACCAGTACCAGCGGATTGCCAGCATTGCCACCAGGCGGCGCTTCGGGTCGTGGCGGGTGCCTCGGCTCACGGAGATTTCGAACACTGTTACCAGGCGGCGGCACTGGTGCTGAGCTTTTCAACGTCACAACCAGGCGGCGCCTTCAGTTCATCAAGTGTCTCGGCTGGTGGAGATCACCGGTTATCACAACCAGGCGGCACTCTGAGTTTTATGGCGAGTGTATCGGCTGGCGGTTTGCGGATTTGTCAACCAGGCGGCACCTGATCGCAGAGAAGAACTGAGATATAAGCTCAGATTTGGAAAGGGGAAAAAGATTGGTTTGGCCTTTTATTTGTTGGAGTTTCTATTTCGCACCGGTACTTGGCCTTCCTCCACTCCCCTTCCCCTTCCCACCTTCCCTTCCCAGACACTCCACCCTGGCTCTCCGCAACCTAACCCATTGCCCACAGCGATTTTCAGGGTTGCAGTAGGGGAATGGAGCAGGCATCGGGGGAGCCTTCGACGCGTCGGTCCGTCAGGCTCCGGTCCACCTGTGACGCTACCGCGCCATCGCCGAAGGACGACGGGGACAAAGTGATGACATCATCGGTTGCGCTGCCGTTGACTCGGCAACGAAAGGGAGGCAGTGTCGCGCCATCGACTGCGACGCCCACTCGGCCGGTGGTGGTGGTGCAGCGGATGGCCCTGCTAGCCAGTGATATGGAGATTTCAGAGGAGAGCGACGAGGACGAGCTCAACTCAACCGTCGTCCAGCAGGTGGCCGAAGTCCCGCAGCAGGAGCCGACTATCGCAAGCCTCAGCAGCGAGTTGAGGGAGCTCCGGGCAACCGTCGAGACTCTCCTCGCTAAGGTTAGCGAGATGGAGACGGGCCGGGCGACGGCAAAGGATGGCGACGCGGAGCTGAAGACAAAGCTGAAGTTGTTGTCTCGTGAAAATCAGGAGCTGAAGCGAGACAACATTAGCCTTCGTGAGCGTGCGGCAGCCAGCGAAAGAGAACTTATGCTGCTCCAAAGTGGACTCCACTCGATGGGAGAGTTGGCGGTAGCTACGCAGCAGCAACAACAACATGTCGTCGACTCCAGTGCTGTTGGGCAAAGCCAGCATCCACCTGGCGACACTCCCAAACGAAAGCGGACCCGGGCAAGGCGCGGCAAGAAAAAAGAGGGCGAACCGACGGGCATGAACGAAGTCATCACGCCTGATGTCCCCGAGATCCCGGTCGAGGCCGTCTCGTCCCAGGCCATGGCTCCAGAAAAGCCAAAACCGAAGGCAAAGAAAGCAGCGGCTGTGGCAACCAAGGTGCATGCGCAACCAGCATCCTTTGCTAAAGTCGTGGCCAAGGGAGACAAGAGAGCAGCACCACAGAAAGCGGGAAAGAGCGCTGCTAAAGTGGAGAGGCCTGCGGTGATCGTCCTCGAGGCCAACGAGGGCAAGGCCTTCCTCGACACATACAAGGCAGTGCGTTCCAAGACCAATGTGGATCAGTTCGTGGCGAGGGTTTGCCGCACAGGGGAGCGGAAGCTGTCGCTGTGGCTGAAGCCGAACACGGACTGCGAGAGTGTGCTGGCCGATGTCAGCGAAGCCATCAAGGAGGATGGAGTGGCCCACCTCCTTGTCGACAAGCAGACGGCAGCGATCACAGGAATCGACATGCTGGCGACTGTCGACGACTTGATTTCGGCGATTAAGCGGCAGGCGGGGCTGACGGTTCCGGGCGAGGCAGTTCGGCTGTGGCGGCGTTACGACGGGCTGCAGAAAGCCCATATCAAGCTGCCGCGCGGGCAGTGCCAGCTTCTCGACGGTCACCGGGTCACCATAGGGAACACGAGTTGCGTCGTGCAGGCGCTCGCATCGGTCCCTGCAGGAGAGCAGCTCTGCTACCGCTGCTTTGGCAAGGGGCACCGCTCTCGCGAGTGCACCGGCCCTGACTACTCCAAGTGCTGCTTCCGGTGCGGATCGAAGCAGCACAAGGCCAAGGAGTGCAGCTCGGGCCCCAAGTGCCTTACGTGTTCCGGACAACATCAGACAGGTTCACCGGTTTGCAGCGGAAGTAGCCAGCCGTCATGTTCCCGCTAGCTACGAACACCACTGTTAGAGGGCGTGACGCTGGGTTGAAGATCCTCCAGATCAACTTGGCGCGCAGCAGGGTAGCACAAGACCTCATGCTCCAGACCGCACGGGAGCAAAGGATCGACATTGTGCTGGCGTCGGAGATCTATCGTGTTCCACCCAATAACGGGAACTGGGCGGTGGACTCGACAGCGAAGGCAGCCGTTATTACGACCGGAGCCTTGCCCATACAGCGAGTCTGGGCAAGTAGGGTAGGACTGGTGTCGGTCCAGGTGGCGGGGGTGACCTTCATCTCTTGCTACGCCCCACCAACACCGGGATGGACGGACGAGGACTACCAGCGGCTGCTCGACGAGATCGATATCGAGGCCAGAGCACACCCCCTCGTAGTCTTGGCGGGCGACTTCAATGCCTGGCACGTGCGATGGGGCAGCGCGAGGACGAAGCCGCGTGGTGAGGATCTCGCCGAGGTCGTCGACCAGCTTGACCTGGCGATCTTGAACCGCGGCAGTGTGCCCACGTTCGTCGGCAACGGCAGTGCTACTGAAAGTGTGGTCGACGTGTCCTTCGCCAGTCCGGCCATTGAACCCGGTAACGACTGGCGGGTGCTCGACACTTTCACCAACAGTGACCACAGATACGTTAGATTCAGCGTATCCGCGACACCAGTCAGCAGCGCTTCACCACACCAGCAGAGGCAACCGCAACAACAGCACCAGCATCGCGACCGGCAGCGACAACGCGAGCAGATTGGACCGAGATGGAAGTTGCGTCAATTCCATCCCGAAGCCTTCCAGATCGCGCTCCAGGCTTCCGGGTTTGCCGAAGCGGCTGTATCACCGGCGACTCTCACCGCTGGACTTACTAGAGCCTGCGATGAGGTGATGCAGAGGGCACCGCCAGCGCAGTTTTTGGTGAGACCGGAAATGTACTGGTGGACGCAGGAAATCGGCCTTCTCAGGGAGCAGTGCAAGTCATCTGAGGATGCGATTTTGACTGCCGGAACTGGTGCACAACGAGAGTTGGCCAGAGAACGGCACAGGAGTTGTAAGAAGGAACTCGCCCGCGCCATCAAGGCAAGCAAGGACCGTAGCTTTGATGAGATGATTGCGGAAGCTGAGGACAATGTCTTTGGCACTGCCTATAAGGTGGTAACGTCACGCCTTAAGGGTAGCCGCGTCCCCCCGGAGCGAGATCCTGCGATTCTACAGCACGTCGTGTCGGAACTCTTCCCGGATCATGGCACTTTTGAGTGGCCTGCACCGGATCGGGTCGATTGGGGGCAGACAACGCAGGAGCCAGTGAGGGAGGTGTCGGATGAGGAGCTCTTGGCGATCGCGGCGCGGATGGTGCCCACTAAGGCCCCGGGACCCGATGGCATCATCAATGCGGCACTGAGGGTCGCTGTTCGCGAGCACACGGAGACGTTCCGCCGCGTGTTCCAGGAGTGCTTTGATCAATGCACCTTTCCCGCTGACTGGAAGCGACAACGACTTGCTTTGCTACCCAAGTTCGGAAGACCTCAGGGCGATCCGTCATCCTTTCGGCCTCTTGGGATGCTCGACGGATCAGGCAAGATCTTGGAGCGGCTGATCTTGGATCGCCTAAACGAACACCTGGAAGACCCAGATCACCCTCGCCTGTCGCCGTCTCAGTATGGATTCAGAAAGGGCAGGTCTACAATTCAGGCGATTGAACGTGTTAAGGAGGCCGGCCAGCGCGCGATGGCCCACCGAATGACGGATCGGAGGGCTAACAAGTGTCTGATGGTGGTGTCATTGGATGTACGCAATGCTTTTAACACGGCGAGCTGGCGGTCCATCGCCAAAGCACTGCAAGAAAAGCACGTTCCGGCATGCCTGCAGCGGATACTGGAAAGCTGGTTTCGGGGACGGCTGCTGGTTTATGAGACGTCGGACGGTCCGGTCACCCGGGAATTGTCGGCGGGAGTCCCACAGGGTTCCATACTCGGTCCGACGCTGTGGAACACCATGTATGACGCCGTCCTGTCCATCGACATGCCCGCCGGTGTAGAGCTCGTCG
>NW_026525124.1:0-110000 GCF_943734705.1 Anopheles coustani | reverse complement strand
CGGCGTGGACCAGTGGAGGACTACACAATTAAGAGGTTTGATATCGACTTGTGTGTTTCAATAGGGTACCGATGGTATGTTTTGAACCGATTTGATTTAGCCATTCTGAAGTCATCACTTGGTTGAAGCGCTGAACTAGGGAGGCATCGTTTACATTACTTGTATATATATTGGGTTTCGCATGCTCTACTAGGTTAATGTCATAGGGTTGGCTATCGAGCATGCCCAAGTGATGACTTGATTGTGTGCTTGCTTGAATTCTTCACATTTCATACCATCGGTTAGTTGTCGAATCATTCCTCGATCATAACCTTCGTTCTTGGTTCATGTATGCTCTCTTCCACATAGGGCAAGCTAGAATTAACTATCTTACCCAGGACCGCCGAAGCAGCGTGGACCAGGGGAGAACTATACTTTGTCTTGTATGCCCTCTTCCACATAGGGCAAGCTAGAATTAACTATCTTACCCAGGACCGCCGAAGCAGCGTGGACCAGATGAGGACTATACTTTATACTTCACACCACAGTTTTGAGTACGCCTTGCATAAAGTATCTAGTTTGAACCACGAGGGCTCACAATGTAGAACCGCGAGGGCTCTAGTACCGATTTTCTCGGTACGGCTTGGTCCGTGTTCCTTTATGCTTGTACTCTAAGTATTAAGTATTGTGTCCTCTTCCACATAGGGCAAGCTAGAACTAACTATCTTACCCAGGACCGCCGAAGCAGTGTGGACCAGGGGAGGACTATACTTTATACTTCACACACTAGCCATACTGAAGTCATCACTTGGTGGGGGTGAACTACGGCGGTATCTATCGTTTTGGTTCGGTCTATATAGGGTCGCTTGCATGCTCATTCGAATATAATGTAATTGTGTATGGCAATATGAGCATGCCCAAGTGATGACTTTGTTTCAAGCTCAAAGCAAGCAAGATGGCCTAGTGATGGAACCATATAATATGAAGAGAAAAATCGGCTAAGTCCGAGATTGGGTCTGTCGGAAATACACTATCAAGTTACCACACAAGCAAGCAAGATGGCCTAATGATGGATCCATATGATATGAAGAGAAAAATCGGCTAAGTCCAGGATCCATATAATATGAAGAGAAAAATCGGCTAAGTCCCAGATTGGGTCTGTCAGAAATACACTTCCAAGTTACCACACAAGCAAGCAAGATGGCCTAGTGATGGATCCATATGATATGAAGAGAAAAATCGGCTAAGTCCAGGATCCATATAATATGAAGAGAAAAATCGGCTAAGTCCCAGATTGGGTCTGTCAGAAATACACTTCCAAGTTACCACACAAGCAAGCAAGATGGCCTAGTGATGGATCCATATGATATGAAGAGAAAAATCGGCTAAGTCCCAGATTGGGTCTGTCAGAAATACACTTCCAAGTTACCACACAAGCAAGCAAGATGGCCTAGTGATGGATCCATATGATATGAAGAGAAAAATCGGCTAAGTCCAGGATCCATATAATATGAAGAGAAAAATCGGCTAAGTCCCAGATTGGGTCTGTCAGAAATACACTTCCAAGTTACCACACAAGCAAGCAAGATGGCCTAGTGATGGATCCATATGATATGAAGAGAAAAATCGGCTAAGTCCCAGATTGGGTCTGTCAGACATACACTATCAAGTTACCACACAAGCAAGCAAGATGGCCTAGTGATTGATCCATATGATATGAAGAGAAAAATCGGCTAAGTCCGAGATTGGGTCTGTCAGAAATACACTTCCAAGTTACCACACAAGCAAGCAAGATGGCCTAGTGATGGATCCATATGATATGAAGAGAAAAATCGGCTAAGTCCCAGATTGGGTCTGTCAGAAATACACTTCCAAGTTACCACATGAGCAAGCAAGTTACCACATGAAGAGAAAGCCGGCAAAGTCCGGGAATGTTACCACATGAACTGGAAAATGGGCAAAAACCTACCTTCACAGGGAACGTGAATAAGTAAGGCTGTAGACATCGGATCGACAAGCCAAAGACTGATATGGAAAGGAAATGAGTAGTACTAGCTTTCCTGAGAGTTGCAGAGCTTAGACTGCATATGAACGAAAGTTATTAGGCGTCAAAGTCAGAGAAGTTACCCAAAGGAACACAAGTTCCAACTTAGAGCATGTATACCGCCTAGACGGTAAGAGGTACGGCCAGGCTGAGGAATAAGGAAATGTTGGCCAACATGTTCCCTAACTATCCCCCGAAGACCGCAAAGCAATCCAACATCAACCAAGAAAGTTATAGCCCGATCAAGGAAACACCTACTTTGCACCGATATTGCACCAAATACATGTACCAAGCACCTTCGGTTGCATACCTGCAGGGGTTTACCATAGTAGGCCATGGAAGACCGATATACCGAACATAATCACTTTCTATCTCCTCGGGTGTTTGAGATAGCGCTTTGCGGTACAAGAACGAAAGTTAGACTTTATCTTGGTGCATCTTTTTGCCCAAGATCACAAGACCCTATCTACCAAGGCAAGAAAGTTGTGTGGGGACAAAATGTCCAAAAGAGCCCAAAGTGGCACACTTGAACCATATATTCGAGAAAAACACAAGTGTGGGCCCGAGCTAGCAAGTTGAAATGTTCTGACCGTCAGTAGCCCTAGTTGAGGTGCACTTATCATTATATGAGGCCAACGTGCCAGCTAGTCTCTAAAGGGGCGATATGGGTGTTCCAAGGTTTGTACCCAATTGAGGAAAAAACAGGGTAAGGTACGGTGTACCGCGAATAACTCGGGCTATAGATGTCCGATCGATGAGTTTGGCATATGTATGGAAAGGTCTCGACGAGACCTAACTACCCTGAAAGTATGAAGGCAAAGACTTGAATGACCGGGAAGTTATTAAGTGCACAAGTGGTAAAGTTGCACCAAAGTCCATGTTACCCGAAGTGGTACATGAACACCCAATATTCGACCAAAACACAAGTTTAGAGACGAGCTAGCGAGCTACATTGTTCAGACCGTCAGTAGCCCGCATCAAGACACGCATTTCATTATATTGAGCCTAGCCGCTAGCTCGACTCGAAGTCGGTCATATGGTTGGTTGATGGTTTGGACCGACCACGTGGTGTACCAAGGTGATGTACCTTTCATGAATTAAAACTCTGGCTGTATGGCACTGAGCGACAAGCTAAGGTGTGATTTGGAATAGTCTTGAGTGGGACTATTTAGGAAAAATGCGAACAAAAAATCACAAAGTCCTTGGGCGAAGCTATTAGCGAAACATAGAGCAAATTGGTACCAAAAACTATGGAAATGGGACTTGAGTCAAAAATAACCGCAAGTTGGAGAAGAGATAGCAAGCTTGCGTAGAACAATTATATTTGGTGCATGGTATCACCAACAAAAAAGTATATGGGGCCAAGGTGCTGGCTGGCCTCCAAAGTGGAGATATGGGCGATCCAAAGTTTGTACCCAAGTACGAACAAGTATGGAAAAAACAGGGTAAGGTACCAAGTACCATTAATAACTTCGGCTGTAGATGGCCGAGCGAGGCAAACGGCTCACCGTTGGAAAGGTCTTGGGGAGACCTATCTACCCTGAAAGTTTTATGAGGCTGAGTTGAAAGACCACGGAGATATTAGGTGATGATGGTCCAATTCGGGGACCAAGTCGCAGGAAATGGCACTTGACCAAAATCACCCTTGGAAGGTGAATACCGGCTTACCGGTAAGAGATAGCGACTTGGCGTAGAATATTCATAAGTTGGGCGTGTAGAGACGCAACTTTCATTATATGGGGGCAACCCGGTCAGGGTGCTCCAAGTCGGTCGTTTGGTCGGTATATGGTTTGGGCCGACCACATGGTGTACCAAGTTGAGGTATCTTTCATGAATTATAACTCGGTCAGTTTGCCACCGAGCGACAAGTTGCGGTGTGTTTTGGAATGGTCTTGAGTGGGACTATGAAGGAAAAATACCAATCGAAAATCAGCTTGTCCATGGCCGAAGCTATTAGTGAAACATATAGCAAAATGGGTCCAAAAACGAATGAAATGGGAATTGGACCAAGAATAACGGCAAGTTGGAGAAGAGATAGCAAGTTGGCGTAGAACAATTATATTTGGTGCATGGCATGACCAACAAAAAAGTATATGGGGCCAAGGTGCTAGCTGGCCTCCAAAGTGGAGATATGGGCGATCCAAAGTTTGTACCCAAGTACGAACAAGTATGGAAAAAACAGGGTAAGGTACCAAGTACCATTAATAACTTCGGCTGTAGATGGCCTAGCGAGGCAAACCGCATATCGTTGGAAAGGTATTGGGGAGACCTATCTACCCTGAAAGTTTCATGAGGCTGAGTTGAAAGACCACGGAGATATTAGGTGATGATGGTCCAATTCGGGGACCAAGTCGCAGGAAATGGCACTTGACCAAAATCACGCTTGGAAGGTGAATACCGGCTTACCGGTAAGAGATAGCGACTTGGCGTAGAATATTCATAAGTTGGGCGTGTAGAGACGCAACTTTCATTATATGGGGGCAACCCGGTCAGGGTGCTCCAAGTCGGTCGTTTGGTCGGTTTATGGTTTGGGCCGACCATGTGGTGTACCAAGAAGAGGTACCTTTCATGAATTATAACTCGGTCAGTTTGCCACCGAGCGACAAGTTGCGATGTGATTTGGAATGGTCTTGAGTGGGACTATCAAGCAAAAATACAAATAGAAAATCAGCTTGTCCATGGCCGAAGCTATTAGTGAAACATATAGCAAAATGGGTCCAAAAACGAATGAAATGGGACTTGGACCAAGAATAACGGCAAGTTGGAGAAGAGATAGCAAGTTGACGTAGAACATTTATATTTTGGGCATAGTATGACCAACAAAAAAGTATTTGGGGCCAAGGTGCTGGCTGGCCTCCAAAGTGGAGATATGGGCGATACAAAGTTTGTACCCAAGTACGAACAAGTATGGAAAAAACAGGGTAAGGTACCAAGTACCATTAATAACTTCGGCTGTATATGGCCGAGCGAGACAAACGGCTCACCGTTGGAAAGGTCTCGGGGAGACCTATCTACCCTGAAAGTTTCATGAGGCTGAGTTGAAAGACCACGGAGATATTAGGTGATGATGGTCGTATTCGGGGACCAAGTCGCAGGAAATGGCACTTGACCAAAATCCCCCTTGGAAGGTGAATACCGGCTTACCGGTAAGAGATAGCGACTTGGCGTAGAATATTCATAAGTTGGGCGTGTAGAGACGCAACTTTCATTATATGGGGCCAACCCGGTCAGGGTGCTCCAAGTCGGTCGTTTGGTCGGTTTATGGTTTGGGCCGACCACGTGGTGTACCAAGTTGAGGTACCTTTCATGAATTATAACTCGGTCAGTTTGCCACCGAGCGACAAGCTGCGGTGTGTTTTGGAATGGTCTTGAGTGGGACTATCAAGGAAAAATACAAATAGAAAATCAGCTTGTCCATGGCCGAAGCTATTAGTGAAACATATAGCAAAATGGGTCCAAAAACGAATGAAATGGGACTTGGACCAAGAATAACGGCAAGTTGGAGAAGAGATAGCAAGTTGGCGTAGAACAATTATATTTGGTGCATGGTATGACCAACAAAAAAGTATATGAGGCCAAGGTGCTGGCTGGCCTCCAAAGTGGAGATATGGGCGATCCAAAGTTTGTACCCAAGTATGGCAAAAACTGGTAGAGGTACCTTTCATGAATTACTGCTCAGGCTGTATGGCACTTAGCGGGACGCTTGGCTCTGGTATGGAATAGTCTTGAGTGGGACTATCAAGGAAAAATACGAACAAAAAATCACCATGTCCACGGACGAAGGTATTAGCGAAACTTAGAGCGAAATTGCGACCAAGTCGCTGGAAATGGCCCTTGGACCAAGTATACCGTCAAGGCGGTACGAGATAGCGAGCTGACGTGGAACATTTATAAGTTTGCCTACACGAGACGAAAGTTTAGTTATATGGGGCCAACCCGCTCAGGGTTGTCCAAGTCGGTCATATGGCTGGTCGAAATTTTCGACCAAGTACTGAGAAAACAGGGTAAGGTACAGTGTACCTCGAATAACTTCGGCTGTAGATGTCCGAGCGAGGCGAACGGCATAGCGTTGGAAAGGTCTTGAGGTGCTCTAGGCACCCTGAAAGTATGAGAAGGCTACCTGGAAAACTCGTGGAGATATTAGAGAAACATAGGGCCCAAAAGATACCAAGTCGCAGGAAATGGACCCTCCATGAACACCCTAAAATCCCAATTACGGCTAAGTTGCAGGCCAGCTAGCGAAGTGAAATGTTCAAGGCATAACTAGAACACGTTAAGGCGCAACTTTTTGAATCAGAACTTTTTTCGATATCTGGCCCCCAAAGGGGGGATATGGTCGATCCAAGGATTTTTCCAAGTTTCGGTACTTTTTACGGTGTCGCTCATAGCTCCGGCTGTAAGCAAGCAAATGACAATCTAAGACATGATTTGGAAAGGTATTGAGTAGTACTAACTTACGTTAGAACACAGCGAAGCGCTATCGGTTCATGGCAAGGCCGATATAAGCAGTCAAAGATGAAAAATGTTGACAAAATGAACAAAAATTACCTTGGTACGCGAATAGCGGCCAGGGATGAAGAGGTACGAAGGTTGTGTAGAACAATTATAATTAGGACTTGGTACGCTCTAAAAGTTTGCCGAAGACCGCAAAGCGCTCAGACCCATAGAAAGTGGCCATTTGGGCCGAACAGTGCGTGCAAAGAGGTGAAAATGCAAAAATTGCACTTTGGGGGGCGATTTGCGGGGGGAAGGAGGGGTCGGAGGGCAAAGTGTCGCTTGACCAAAAAGTCTTATCTCGTCGAGATCTACAACATTGCCGAAGACCGCAAAGCGATAGCTCGCAATCGAAAAATCGAGAATTTGAAAATTTTCTAAGTCTTGGGCTCCCTAAGGAAAAGTTTCAAAAATCACGTTTGTCCCCAATTTTGAAGGGGAAGGAGTCGGTTCCGGGGCATGGTGTCTTCGGCAAAAAGTCTTATCTTTTTGCGTACTTTCGACTAGTTCAATAAAAATTTTTGACCCAAAAATTGTTCGGCGGACCCCTAGGTCGAAAACCCCGAAAAAAGTCGAAAAAAGTCGAAAATGTCGAAAAATGAGAAAACCTCATATTCGGGCTCTACACGAGCCCCAGATATTGAAAAGTGAAATCCGCGGTCGATTTGGAACAAAAAATTGACCTAGGCAAAGTTGTATGGAGGTAGGGACCC
This sequence comes from Anopheles coustani, assembly GCF_943734705.1. NCBI lineage: Eukaryota > Metazoa > Arthropoda > Insecta > Diptera > Culicidae > Anopheles > Anopheles coustani. The sequence continues at coordinate 102,770 of NW_026525124.1, read as the reverse complement.
CTAAGAAAAAAGTTTGGTCCCGAGGCTCCTTGGACCACCAAGTCCCTAGGTCGGACCAAAATCGGAAAAAATCCGACCAAAGTCGAAAGTGTCGAAAATTTTAAAAAACCCCTTTTGGGGCCCTATGGCCTCCCTAGATAATGAAAAGTGAGGTCCGCGGCCGATCCGGAAGAAAAACTTGACCTAGGCAAACTTGTATGACGGTGGGGACCCAAAAAAATTTCGATGAGTGTAGTTTAGACAGGCCGGAAAATGTATCGGTGGTCCGTATCAAGGGACGTCTTTTAGTTCCATGGGGTGGTGGTCGTCGAACAAAGTCGCCTAGGTCGACCACCAGAAAGACCAGTCGTGTTGTAATGGATGTTTTGACCACTTTACTAGGGAAACCTAGTAGGTCGAAGCAAATTTGGGGTTCGAGATGAGTTGGTGAAAGTTGGTCCAACCTAGGTGTGCTTGGTGGAGGTTGACCATGAAAGTAGAGCATGATGGGAATGACCATAACTTTGGTTCTAGATGTCGGATCGGTACACTTTCGGCAGTTTTGGAAAGGTGAAGGCCTGCTCTAGCTATGTTTTCTACCAAGCTGAGCGCCTACTAGTGACCCGGAGGAGGTATTAAGGGTCAAAGGCAAAAAGGGGTACCCTAAAGTGCGTGTGACCAAGAAAATGGGAAAAACGGTATCGCCTATAGCTCAGGCTGTATGGCTCGGATCGGAAAGCTTGGATATGCGTTGGAAAGGTCTTGACGAGCGCTAGCTATGTGTCCTACCAAGCGAAGCGCTAGGTGTTGAGCAAGTCGGTCATATTAGAGGGCAAAGGTGAAAAATGGTGGTTTAGAGGCGAAAATTCACCTTATGATCGAAAATAGCGGGCGAACGATAAGAGCTACGAACACGGCGTAGAACAATCATAAGTACGTTACCACAAGACCTAACTTTGGCCAATATAGAGCGAGAAGATCGGAGGTACCCATCAGGGTGATATGGCTGGTTCAAAGTTGGACCAAAACGAGACTTGAGAAATGGATTGAAACACGGTATCGCGAATAACTCAGGCTGTATGGAACGGATCGACAAGCTTAGATCAGTGTTGGAAAGGTCGAACCGAGCGCTAACTATAATCCCAAACAACCGAAGCGCTAAGTGTTGAGCAAAACTGAGTTATTAAGCGACAAAGTGGAAAAATAATACCAAAATGGCCAAAAATCACACAAGACCAAGAATACCGAGCAAGCGGTAAGAGATAGCGGGTTGACGTAGAATACTTATAAGTTTGCCTCTACGAGACCTAAAAGTCGTCCATAGAAAGCGAGAAGATCGGACCACTCTGGAAGGGTGATACGAGTGGTCAAAAATTAGCAAAAATGAAACATGGCTAAAATGGATTTGACTTGTGCACCATGTAGCTCCGGCTGTATGGCATGGATTGTAGAGCTAGGATATGTTTTGGAAAGGTAACACCCAGCGCTAGATACGACTAGAAGAAAGCAAAGCGCTAACTAGCATGATTTGGAAGTTATTAAGCGTCAAAGTCGAAAAATGTTACCAAAATTGAAACTCGAGTACATTGGGCCAAAAAGTACAAGTTGTGAAATTTGGACTTACGAGTAAAATACCGAGCAGGCGGTAAGAGATAGAGACTTGGTGTAGAACAATTATAAGTTGGGCATGTTATAACCTATATTTGGCCCGAACATAGTCTCGAGATCGGTGGTACCTAAAAGGGTGGTACAGGTGTTAGATGGTTTTCCCAGAGCATAAGCTCCACATGATATGGGAAACGGGAAACATCATAACTTCGGCTGTATGGCATGGAATGGAACGAACAAGGTATCGATGGAAAGAGAAAAGGTAGCGCTAACTATAATTCCTTCCAAGCAAAGCGCTAGCATGTGACCGTTTGGGTGTTATTGTGAGTCAAAGTCTGAAATTGTTACCACGAGAGGCGAAAATCCAACTAAGTCCATGAATACCGGGCTGGCGGTAAGAGATACGGCTTGGCCGTAGAACATTTATAAGTTGGCCAAGACAAGGCCTAAGTTTCGTCCATAGACGACAAGAAGATCGAAGATACCTGAAGGTGAGATATGGGCGTCCCAAAGTGGGCCTTTGAAAAAGTGACAAACTTCCCTTATAACAGCATACACCAAATATCTCTGGCTCTATGGCACCGAATAAGAAGTTGAGCTCAGCGACAGAAAGGTGATAGTCAGCGCTAAATATCATACGAACAGAGTGAAGCGCTAAAGGGAAAGGATCTTGGTGATATAAGGTGACAAAGTCGAGAAAAGTTGCCTCAAAATCATGAAAAATGTGAAAAAATGGCTAAGTCCCGGGTGCCTTAAGGGCAGGTTAATCGAATGTACCGAGCTGGCGGTACGAGATAGAGACTTGGTGTAGAACAATTATATGTTTGGCATGGCAAGACCTACATTCGGCCAATACAAAGTGAGAAGATCAAAGATACCCGCAAGGGTGATATTGGTGTCCAAAGGAAAAAAGCACTAAGTCTTGGGAAACTTATATGAAGAAAAAGGACCCTGATGGGTCATATGGGATGGATCGAAAAATCGGCTAAGTCCCAAAATGGGGATGTCAGAACTACACTCATGTGTTACCACATCAAGCAAGGCAAACTTATATGAAGGAAAGGACCCTGATGGGTCATATGGTATTGATCGAAAAATCGGCTAAGTCCCAAAATGGGGATGTCAGAACTACACTCAAATGTTACCACACCAAGCAAGGCAAACTTATATGAAGCAAAGGACCCTGATGGGTCATATGGTATTGATCGAAAAATCGGCTAAGTCCCAAAATGGGGATGTCAGAACTACACTCAAATGTTACCACACCAAGCAAGGCAAACTTATATGAAGGCAAGGACCCTGATGGGTCATATGGTATTTTACGAAAAATCGGCTAAGTCCCAAAATGGGGATGTCAGAACTACACTCAAATGTTACCACACCAAGCAAGGCAAACTTATATGAAGCAAAGGACCCTGATGGGTCATATGGTATTTTACGAAAAATCGGCTAAGTCCCAAAATGGGGATGTCAGAACTACACTCAAATGTTACCACACCAAGCAAGGCAAACTTATATGAAGCAAAGGACCCTGTATTGAATGTGTGCTGTATTAAGATGGGAGATGAAGAAGATCAAGATTCATCTCCATGCAGCATCCCATTCATCTCCCAGCATCCTAACATATGAATTTCTATGGATTTATGAAAAATCGACTGAGTCCGAGATGCCTTAAAGTAGGGATGCTCTATCAAGATGGGAGATGAAGAAGATTAAGATTCATCTCCATGCAGCATCCCATTCATCTCGCAGCATCCTTACATATGAATCTCTTAGAATTTATGAAAAATCGACTAAGTCCGAGATGCCTTTAAGTAGGGATGCTGTATTAAGATGGGAGATGAAGAAGATCAAGATTCATCTCCATGCAGTATCCCATTCATCTCGCAGCATCCTAACATATGTTTTTCTAAGAATTTATGAAAAATCGACTAAGTCCGAGATGCCTTTAAGAAGGGATGCTGTAATGAGATGGGAGATGAAGAAGATCAAGAATCATCTCCATGCAGCATCCCATACATCTCGCAGCATCCTAACATATGAATTTCTTAGAATTTATGAAAAATCGACTAAGTCCGAGATGCCTTTAAGTAGGGATGCTGTATTAAGATGGGAGATGTAGAAGATCAAGATTCATCTCCATGCAGCATCCCATTCATCTCGCAGCATCCTAACATATGAATTTCTTAGAATTTATGAAAAATCGGCTAAGTCCGAGATGCCTTTAAGTAGGGATGCTGTATTAAAATGGGAGATGTAGAAGATCAAGATTCATCTCCATGCAGCATCCCATTCATCTCGCAGCATCCTAACATATGTTTTTCTTAGAATTTATGAAAAATCGACTAAGTCCGAGATGCCTTTAAGTAGGGATGCTGTATTGAGATGGGAGATGTAGAAGATCAAGATTCATCTCCATGCAGTATCCCATTCATCTCGCAGCATCCTAACATATGTTTTTCTAAGAATTTATGAAAAATCGACTAAGTCCGAGATGCCTTTAAGAAGGGATGCTGTAATGAGATGGGAGATGAAGAAGATCAAGAATCATCTCCATGCAGCATCCCATACATCTCGCAGCATCCTAACATATGAATTTCTTAGAATTTATGAAAAATCGACTAAGTCCGAGATGCCTTTAAGTAGGGATGCTGTATTAAGACGGGAGATGAAGAAGATCAAGATTCATCTCCATGCAGCATCCGATTCATCTCGCAGCATCCTAACATATGATTTTCTTAGAATTTATGAAAAATCGACTAAGTCCGAGATGCCTTTCAGTAGGGATGCTGTATTAAGACGGGAGATGAAGAAGATCAAGATTCATCTCCATGCAGCATCCCATTTATCTCGCAGCATCCTAACATATGTTTTTCTAAGAATTTATGAAAAATCGACTAAGTCCGAGATGCCTTTCAGTAGGGATGCTGTATTATGATGGGAGATGAAGAAGATCAAGATTCATCTCCATGCAGCATCCCATTCATCTCGCAGCATCCTACCATATGTTTTTCTAAGAATCTATGAAAAATCGACTAAGTCCGAGATGCCTTTAAGTAGGGATGCTGTATTAAGATAGGAGATGTAAAAGATCAAGATTTATCTCCATGCAGCATCACATTCATCTCGCAGCATCCTAACATATGTTTTTCTTAGAATTTATGAAAAATCGACTAAGGCCGAGATGCCTTTAAGTAGGGATGCTGTATTATGATGGGAGATTAAGAAGATCAAGATTTATCTCCATGCAGCATCCCATTCATCTCGCAGCATCCTAACATATGTTTTACTTAGAATTTATGAAAAATCGACTAAGTCCGAGGTGCCTTTAAGTAGGGATGCTGTATTGAGACGGGAGATGAAGAAGATCAAGATTCATCTCCATGCAGCATCCCATTCATCTCGCAGCATCCTAACATATGAATTTCTTAGAATTTATGAAAAATCGACTAAGTCCGAGATGGCTTTAAGTAGGGATGCTGTATTAAGATGGGAGATGAAGAAGATCAAGATTCATCTCAATGCAGCATCCCATTCATCTCGCAGCATCCTAACATATGAATTTCTATGAATTTATGAAAAATCGACTAAGTCCGAGATGCCTTTAAGTAGGGAAGCTGTTTTAAGACGGGAGACGAAGAAGATCAAGATTCATCTCCTTGCAGCATCCCATTAATTTCGCATCATCCCAACATATGTTTTTCTTAGAATTTATGAAAAATCGACTAAGTCCGAGATGCCTTTAAGTAGTCATGCTGTATCAAGATGGGAGATGAAGAAGATCAAGATTCATCTCCATGCAGCATCCCATTCATCTCCCAGCATCCTAACATAGGTTTTTCTTAGAATTTATGAAAAATCGACTAAGTCCGAGATGCCTTTAAGTAGGGATACTGTATTAAGATGGGAGATGAAGAAGATCAAGATTTATCTCCATGCAGCATCCCATTCATCTCCCAGCATCCTAACATATGTTTTTCTTAGAATTTATGAAAAATCGACTAAGTCCGAGATGCCTTTAAGTAGGGATGCTGTATTAAGATGGGAGATGAAGAAGATCAAGATTCATCTCCATGCAGCATCCCATACATCTCGCAGCATCCTAACATATGTTTTTCTTAGAATTTATGAAAAATCGACTAAGTCCGAGATGCCTTTAAGTAGGGATGCTGTATTGAGATGGGAGATGAAGAAGATCAAGATTCATCTCCATGCAGCATCCCATTCATCTCGCAGCATCAAAACATATGTTTTTCTTAGAATTTATGAAAAATCGACTAAGTCCGAGATGCCTTCAAGTAGGGATGCTGTATTAAGATGGGAGATGAAGAAGATCAAGATTCATCTCCATGCAGCATCCCATTCATCTCGCAGCATCCTAACATATGTTTTTCTTAGAATTTATGAAAAATCGACTAAGTCCGAGATGCCTTTAAGTAGGGATGCTGTATTAAAATGGGAGATGAAGAAGATCAAGATTCATCTCCATGCAGCATCCCATTCATCTCGCAGCATCCTAACATATGAATTTCTTAGAATTTATGAAAAATCGACTAAGTCCGAGATGCCTTTAAGTAGGGATGCTGTATTGAGATGGGAGATGAAGAAGATCAAGATTTATCGCCATGCAGCATCCCATTCATCTCGCAGCATCCTTACATATGTTTTTCTTAGAATTTATGAAAAATCGACTAAGTCCGAGATACCTTTAAGTAGGGATGCTGTTTTGAGATGGGAGATGTAGGAAATCAAGATTCATCTCCATGCAGCATCTCATTCATCTCGCAGCATCCTAACATATGATTTTCTTAGAATTTATTAAAAATCGACTAAGTCCGAGATGCCTTTAAGTAGGGATGCTGTATTAAGATGGGAGATGAAGAAGATCAAGATTTATCTCCATGCAGCATCCCATTCATCTCGCAGCATCCTAACATATGCTTTTCTTAGAATTTATGAAAAATCGACTAAGTCCGAGATGCCTTTAAGTAGGGATGCTGTATTAAGATGAGAGATGAAGAAGATCAAGATCCATCTCCATGCAGCATCCCATTCATCTCCCAGCATCCTAACATATGTTTTTCTTAGAATTTATGAAAAATCGACTAAGTCCGAGATGCCTTTTAGTAGGGATGTTGTTTTGAGATGGGAGATGTAGGAGATCAAGATTCATCTCCATGCAGCATCCCATTCATCTCGCAGCATCCTTCCATATGTTTTTCTTAGACTTTATGAAAAATCGACTAAGTCCGAGATGCCTTCAAGTAGGGATGCTGTATTAAGATGGGAGACGAAGAAGATCAAGATTCATCTCCATGCAGCATCCCATTCATCTCGCAGCATCCTAACATATGTTTTTCTTAGAATTAATGACAAATCGACTAAGTCCGAGATGCCTTTAAGTAGGGATGCTGTATTAAGATGGGAGATGAAGAAGATCAAGATTCATCTCGCAGCATCCTAACATATGTTTTTCTTAGAATTTATGAAAAATCGACTAAGTCCGAGATGCCTTTAAGTAGGGATGCTGTATTGAGATGGGAGATGAAGAAGATCAAGATTCATCTCCATGCAGCATCCCATTCATCTCGCAGCATCCTAACATATGTTTTTCTTAGAATTTATGAAAAATCGACTAAGTCCGAGATGCCTTCAAGTAGGGATGCTGTATTAAGATGGGAGATGAAAAAGATCAAGATTCATCTCCATGCAGCATCCCATTCATCTCGCAGCATCCTAACATATGTTTTTCTTAGAATTTATGAAAAATCGACTAAGTCCGAGATGCCTTTAAGTAGGGATGCTGTATTAAAATGGGAGATGAAGAAGATCAAGATTCATCTCCGTGCAGCATCCCATTCATCTCCCAGCATCCTAACTTATGTTTTTCTTAGAATTTATGAAAAATCGACTAAGTCCGAGATGCCTTTAAGTAGGGATGCTGTATTGAGATGGGAGATGAAGAAGATCAAGATTCATCTCCATGCAGCATCCCATTCATCTCGCAGCATCCTTACATATGTTTTTCTTAGAATTTATTAAAAATCGACTAAGTCCGAGATGCCTTTAAGAAGGGATGCTGTATTAAGATGGGAGATGAAGAAGATCAAGATTCATCTCCATGCAGCATCCCATTCATCTCGCAGCATCCTAACATATGTTTTTCTAAGAATTTATGAAAAATCGACTAAGTCCGAGATGCCTTTAAGTAGGGATGCTGTATTGAGATGGGAGATGACGAAGATCAAGATTCATCTCCATGCAGCATCTCATTCATCTCCCAGCATCCTAACATATGAATTTCTTAGAATTTATGAAAAATCGACTAAGTCCGAGATGCCTTTAAGTAGGGATGCTGTATTAAGATGGGAGATGAAGAAGATCAAGATTCATCTCCATGCAGCATCCCATTCATCTCGCAGCATCCTGACATATGTTTTTCTTAGAATTTATGAAAAATCGACTAAGTCCGAGATGCCTTTAACTAGGGATGCTGTATTAAGATGGGAGATGAAGAAGATCAAGATTCATCTCCATGCAGCATCCCATTCATCTCGCAGCATCCTAACATATGTTTTTCTTAGAATTTATGAAAAATCGACTAAGTCCGAGATGCCTTTAAGTAGGGATGCTGTATTAAGATGGGAGATGAAGAAGATCAAGATTCATCTCCATGCAGCATCCCATTCATCTCGCAGCAACCTAACATATGTTTTTCTTAGAATTTATGAAAAATCGCTTAAGTCCGAGATGCCTTTAAGTAGGGATGCTCTATTAGGATGGGAGCTGAAGAAGATCAAGATTCATCTCCATGCAGCATCCCATTCATCTCGCAGCATCCTAACATATGAATTTCTTAGAATTTATGAAAAATCGACTAAGTCCGAGATGGCTTGAGGTAGGGATGCTGTATTAAGATGGGAGATGTAGAAGATCAAGATTCATCTCCATGCAGCATCCCATTCATCTCCCAGCATCCTAACATATGAATTTCTTAGAATTTATGAAAAATCGACTAAGTCCGAGATGCCTTTAAGTAGGGATGCTGTATTGAGATGAGAGATGTAGGAGATCAAGATTCATCTCCATGCAGCATCCCATTCATCTCGCAGCATCCTTACATATGAATTTCTATGAATTTATGAAAATTCGACTAAGTCCGAGATGGCTTTAAGTAGGGATGCTGTATTGAGATGGGAGATGTAGGAGATCAAAATTCATCTCCATGCAGCATCCCATTCATCTCGCAGCATCCTAACATATGAATTTCTTAGAATTTATGAAAAATCGACTAAGTCCGAGATGCCTTTAAGTAGGGATGCTGTATTCAGATGGGAGATGTAGGAGATTAAGATGCATCTCCATGCAGCATCCCATTCATCTCCCAGCATCCTAACATATGAATTTCTATGAATTTATGAAAAATCGACTAAGTCCGAGATGCCTTTAAGTAGGGATGCTGTATTGAGATGAGAGATGTAGGAGATCAAGATTCATCTCCATGCAGCATCCCATTCATCTCGCAGCATCCTTACATATGAATTTCTATGAATTTATGAAAAATCGACTAAGTCCGAGATGGCTTTAAGTAGGGATGCTGTATTGCGATGGGAGATGTAGAAGATCAAGATTCATCTCCATGCAGCATCCCATTCATCTCGCAGCATCCTAACATATGAATTTCTATGAATTTATGAAAAATCGACTAAGTCCGAGATGCATTTAAGTAGGGATGCTGTATTAAGATGGGAGATGAAGAAGATCAAGATTCATCTCCATGCAGCATCCCATTCATCTCGCAGCATCCTAACTTATGTTTTTCTTAGAATTTATGAAAAATCGACTAAGTCCGAGATGGCTTTAAGTAGGGATGCTGTAATGAGACGGGAGATGAAGAAGATCAAGGTTCATCTCTATGCAGCATCCCATTCATCTCGCAGCATCCTTACATATGTTTTTCTTGTAATTTATGAAAAATCGACTAAGTCCGAGATGCCTTTAAGTAGAGATGCTGTATTAGTATGGGAGTTGAAGAAGATCAAGATTCATCTCCATGCAGCATCCCATTCATCTCGCAGCATCCTAACATATGAATTTCTATGAATTTATGAAAAATCGACTAAGTCCGAGATGCATTTAAGTAGGGATGCTGTATTAAGATGGGAGATGAAGAAGATCAAGATTCATCTCCATGCAGCATCCCATTCATCTCGCAGCATCCTAACATATGTTTTTCTTAGAATTTATGAAAAATCGACTAAGTCCGAGATGGCTTTAAGTAGGGATGCTGTAATGAGACGGGAGATGAAGAAGATCAAGGTTCATCTCTATGCAGCATCCCATTCATCTCGCAGCATCCTTACATATGAATTTCTATGAATTTGTGAAAAATCGACTAAGTCCGAGATGCCTTTAAGTAGGGATGCTGTATTAAGATGGGAGATGAAGAAGATCAAGATTCATCTCCATGCAGCATCCCATTCATCTCCCAGCATCCTAACATATGAATTTCTTAGAATTTATGAAAAATCGACTAAGTCCGAGATGCCTTTAACTAGGGATGCTGTATTAAGATGGGAGATGAAGAAGATCAAGATTCATCTCCATGCAGCATCCCATTCATCTCGCAGCATCCTAACATATGTTTTTCTTAGAATTTATGAAAAATCGCTTAAGTCCGAGATGCCTTTAAGTAGGGATGCTCTATTAAGATGGGAGCTGAAGAAGATCAAGATTCATCTCCATGCAGCATCCCATTCATCTCGCAGCATCCTAACATATGAATTTCTTAGAATTTATGAAAAATCGACTAAGTCCGAGATGGCTTGAGGTAGGGATGCTGTATTAAGATGGGAGATGTAGAAGATCAAGATTCATCTCCATGCAGCATCCCATTCATCTCCCAGCATCCTAACATATGAATTTCTTAGAATTTATGAAAAATCGACTAAGTCCGAGATGCCTTTAAGTAGGGATGCTGTATTGAGATGAGAGATGTAGGAGATCAAGATTCATCTCCATGCAGCATCCCATTCATCTCGCAGCATCCTTACATATGAATTTCTATGAATTTATGAAAATTCGACTAAGTCCGAGATGGCTTTAAGTAGGGATGCTGTATTGAGATGGGAGATGTAGGAGATCAAGATGCATCTCCATGCAGCATCCCATTCATCTCGCAGCATCCTAACATATGAATTTCTATGAATTTATGAAAAATCGACTAAGTCCGAGATGCCTTTTAGTAGGGATGTTGTTTTGAGATGGGAGATGTAGGAGATCAAGATTCATCTCCATGCAGCATCCCATTCATCTCGCAGCATCCTTCCATATGTTTTTCTTAGACTTTATGAAAAATCGACTAAGTCCGAGATGCCTTCAAGTAGGGATGCTGTATTAAGATGGGAGACGAAGAAGATCAAGATTCATCTCCATGCAGCATCCCATTCATCTCGCAGCATCCTAACATATGTTTTTCTTAGAATTTATGAAAAATCGACTAAGTCCGAGATGCCTTTAAGTAGGGATGCTGTATTGAGATGGGAGATGAAGAAGATCAAGATTCATCTCGCAGCATCCTAACATATGTTTTTCTTAGAATTTATGAAAAATCGACTAAGTCCGAGATGCCTTTAAGTAGGGATGCTGTATTGAGATGGGAGATGAAGAAGATCAAGATTCATCTCCATGCAGCATCCCATTCATCTCGCAGCATCATAACATATGTTTTTCTTAGAATTTATGAAAAATCGACTAAGTCCGAGATGCCTTCAAGTAGGGATGCTGTATTAAGATGGGAGATGAAAAAGATCAAGATTCATCTCCATGCAGCATCCCATTCATCTCGCAGCATCCTAACATATGTTTTTCTTAGAATTTATGAAAAATCGACTAAGTCCGAGATGCCTTTAAGTAGGGATGCTGTATTAAAATGGGAGATGAAGAAGATCAAGATTCATCTCCGTGCAGCATCCCATTCATCTCCCAGCATCCTAACTTATGTTTTTCTTAGAATTTATGAAAAATCGACTAAGTCCAAGATGCCTTTTAGTAGGGATGCTGTATTAAGATGGGAGATGTAGAAGATCAAGATTCATCTCCATGCAGCATCCCATTCATCTCGCAGCATCCTAACATATGAATTTCTATGAATTTATGAAAAATCGACTAAGTCCGAGATGCATTTAAGTAGGGATGCTGTATTAAGATGGGAGATGAAGAAGATCAAGATTCATCTCCATGCAGCATCCCATTCATCTCGCAGCATCCTAACATATGTTTTTCTTAGAATTTATGAAAAATCGACTAAGTCCGAGATGGCTTTAAGTAGGGATGCTGTAATGAGACGGGAGATGAAGAAGATCAAGATTCATCTCCATGCAGCATCTCATTCATCTCCCAGCATCCTAACATATGAATTTCTTAGAATTTATGAAAAATCGACTAAGTCCGAGATGCCTTTAAGTAGGGATGCTGTATTAAGATGGGAGATGAAGAAGATCAAGATTCATCTCCATGCAGCATCCCATTCATCTCCCAGCATCCTAACATATGAATTTCTTAGAATTTATGAAAAATCGACTAAGTCCGAGATGCCTTTAACTAGGGATGCTGTATTAAGATGGGAGATGAAGAAGATCAAGATTCATCTCCATGCAGCATCCCATTCATCTCGCAGCATCCTAACATATGTTTTTCTTAGAATTTATGAAAAATCGACTAAGTCCGAGATGCCTTTAAGTAGGGATGCTGTATTAAGATGGGAGATGAAGAAGATCAAGATTCATCTCCATGCAGCATCCCATTCATCTCGCAGCAACCTAACATATGTTTTTCTTAGAATTTATGAAAAATCGCTTAAGTCCGAGATGCCTTTAAGTAGGGATGCTCTATTAAGATGGGAGCTGAAGAAGATCAAGATTCATCTCCATGCAGCATCCCATTCATCTCGCAGCATCCTAACATATGAATTTCTTAGAATTTATGAAAAATCGACTAAGTCCGAGATGGCTTGAGGTAGGGATGCTGTATTAAGATGGGAGATGTAAAAGATCAAGATTCATCTCCATGCAGCATCCCATTCATCTCCCAGCATCCTAACATATGAATTTCTTAGAATTTATGAAAAATCGACTAAGTCCGAGATGCCTTTAAGTAGGGATGCTGCATGGAGATGAGAGATGTAGGAGATCAAGATTCATCTCCATGCAGCATCCCATTCATCTCGCAGCATCCTTACATATGAATTTCTATGAATTTATGAAAATTCGACTAAGTCCGAGATGGCTTTAAGTAGGGATGCTGTATTGAGATGGGAGATGTAGGAGATCAAAATTCATCTCCATGCAGCATCCCATTCATCTCCCAGCATCCTAACATATGAATTTCTTAGAATTTATGAAAAATCGACTAAGTCCGAGATGCCTTTAAGTAGGGATGCTGTATTAAGATGGGAGATGAAGAAGATCAAGATTCATCTCCATGCAGCATCCCATTCATCTCGCAGCATCCTAACATATGAATTTCTATGAATTTATGAAAAATCGACTAAGTCCGAGATGCCTTTAAGTAGGGATGCTGTATTGAGATGAGAGATGTAGGAGATCAAGATTCATCTCCATGCAGCATCCCATTCATCTCGCAGCATCCTTACATATGAATTTCTATGAATTTATGAAAAATCGACTAAGTCCGAGATGGCTTTAAGTAGGGATGCTGTATTGAGATGAGAGATGAAGGAGATCAAGATTCATCTCCATGCAGCATCCCATTCATCTCGCAGCATCCTAACATATGAATTTCTATGAATTTATGAAAAATCGACTAAGTCCGAGATGCCTTTAAGTAGGGATGCTGCATGGAGATGAGAGATGTAGGAGATCAAGATTCATCTCCATGCAGCATCCCATTCATCTCGCAGCATCCTAACATATGAATTTCTATGAATTTATGAAAAATCGACTAAGTCCGAGATGGCTTTAAGTAGGGATGCTGTATTGAGATGAGAGATGTAGGAGATCAAGATTCATCTCCATGCAGCATCCCATTCATCTCGCAGCATCCTAACATATGAATTTCTATGAATTTATGAAAAATCGACTAAGTCCGAGATGCCTTTAAGTAGGGATGCTGTATTAAGATGGGAGATGGAGAAGATCAAGATTCATCTCCATGCAGCATCCCATTCATCTCGCAGCATCCTAACATATGTTTTTCTTAGAATTTATGAAAAATCAACTAAGTCCGAGATGCCTTTAAGTAGGGATGCTGTATTAAGATGGGAGATGAAGAAGATCAAAATTCATCACCATGCAGCATCCCATTCATCTCCCAGCATCCTAACATATGAATTTCTTAGAATTTATGAAAAATCGACTAAGTCCGAGAAGCCTTTAACTAGGGATGCTGTTTTGAGATGGGAGATGAAGAAGATCAAGATTCATCTCCATGCAGCATCCCATTCATCTCGCAGCATCCTTACATATGATTTTCTATGAATTTATGAAAAATCGACTAAGTCCAAGATGGCTTTAAGTAGGGATGCTGTATTGAGATGGGAGATGTAGGAGATCAAGATCCATCTCCATGCAGCATCCCATTCATCTCGCAGCATCCTAACATATGAATTTCTTAGAATTTATGAAAAATCGACTAAGTCCGAGATACCTTTAAGTAGGGATGCTGTATTGAGATGGGAGATGTAGGAGATCAATATTCATCTCCATGCAGCATCCCATTCTTCTCGCAGCATCCTAACATATGAATTTCTATGAATTCATGAAAAATCGACTAAGTCCGAGATGCCTTTTAGTAGGGATGCTGTATTGAGATGGGAGATGTAGGAGATCAAGATTCATCTCCATGCAGCATCCCATTCATCTCGCAGCATCCTAACATATGTTTTTCTTAGAATTTATGAAAAATCGACTAAGTCCGAGATGCCTTTAAGTAGGGATGCTGTATTAGGATAGGAGATGAAGAAGATCAAGATTCATCTCCATGCAGCATCCCATTCATCTCGCAGCATCCTAACATATGTTTTTCTTAGAATTTATGAAAAATCGACTAAGTCCGAGATACCTTTAAGTAGGGATGCTGTATTGAGATGGGAGATGTAGGAGATCAATATTCATCTCCATGCAGCATCCCATTCTTCTCGCAGCATCCTAACATATGAATTTCTATGAATTCATGAAAAATCGACTAAGTCCGAGATGCCTTTAAGTAGGGATGCTGTATTGAGATGGGAGATGTAGGAGATCAAGATTCATCTCCATGCAGCATCCCATTCATCTCGCAGCATCCTAACATATGAATTTCTATGAATTTATGAAAAATCGACTAAGTCCGAGATGCCTTTAAGTAGGGATGCTGTATTGAGATGGAAGATGTAGGAGATCAAGGTTCATCTCCATGCAGCATCCCATTCATCTCGCAGCATCCTAACATATGTTTTTCTTAGAATTTATGAAAAATCGACTAAGTCCGAGATGCCTTTAAGTACGGATGCTGTATTAAGATGGGAGATGTAGAAGATCAAGATTCATCTCCATGCAGCATCCCATTCATCTCGCAGCATCCTAACATATAAATTTCTTAGAATTTATGAAAAATCGACTAAGTCCGAGATGCCTTTAAGTAGGGATGCTGTATCGAGATGGGAGATGAAGAAGATCAAGATTTATCTCCATGCAGCATCCCATTCTCCTCGCAGCATCCTAACATATGTTTTTCTTAGAATTTATGAAAAATCGACTAAGTCCAAGATGCCTTTAAGTAGGGATGCTGTATTAAGATGGGAGATGAAAAAGATCAAGATTCATCTCCATGCAGCATCCCATTCATCTCGCAGCATCCTAACATATGTTTTTCTTAGAATTTATGAAAAATCGACTTAGTTCGAGATGCCTTTGAGTAGGGATGCTGTATTGAGATGGGAGATGTAGGAGATCAAGATTCATCTCCATGCAGCATCCCATTCATCTCGCAGCATCCTAACATATGAATTTCTAGGAATTTATGAAAAATCGACTAAGTCCGAGATGCCTTTAAGTAGGGATGCTGTATTGAGATGGGAGATGTAGGAGATCACGATTCATCTCCATGCAGCATCCCATTCATCTCGCAGCATCCTAACATATGAATTTCTTAGAATTTATGCAAAATCGACTATGTCCGAGATGCCTTTAAGTAGGGATGCTGTATTAAGATGGGAGATGTAGGAGATCAAGATTCATCTCCATGCAGCATCCCATTCATCTCGCAGCATCCTAACATATAAATTTCTTAGAATTTATGAAAAATCGACTAAGTCCGAGATGCCTTTAAGTAGGGATGCTGTATCGAGATGGGAGATGTAGGAGATCAAGATTCATCTCCATGCAGCATCCCATTCATCTCGCAGCATCCTAACATATGAATTTCTAAGAATTTATGAAAAATCGGCTAAGTCCGAGATGCCTTTAAGTAGGGATGCTGTATTAAGATGGGAGATGTAGGAGATCACGATTCATCTCCATGCAGCATCCCATTCATCTCGCAGCATCCTAACATATGAATTTCTAAGAATTTATGAAAAATCGACTAAGTCCGAGATGCCTTTAAGTAGGGATGCTGTATTGAGATGGGAGAAGAAGAAGATCAAGATTCATCTCCATGCAGCATCTTATTCATCTCGCAGCATCCTAACATATGAATTTCTAAGAATTTATGAAAAATCGACTAAGTCCGAGATGCCTTTAAGTAGGGATGCTGTATTGAGATGGGAGAAGAAGAAGATCAAGATTCATCTCCATGCAGCATCTTATTCATCTCGCAGCATCCTAACATATGAATTTCTAAGAATTTATGCAAAATCGACTATGTCCGAGATGCCTTTAAGTAGGGATGCTGTATTGAGATGGGAGATGTAGGAGATCACGATTCATCTCCATGCAGCATCCCATTCATCTCGCAGCATCCTAACATATGTTTTTCTTAGAATTTATGAAAAATCGACTTAGTTCGAGATGCCTTTGAGTAGGGATGCTGTATTGAGATGGGAGATGTAGGAGATCAAGATTCATCTCCATGCAGCATCCCATTCATCTCGCAGCATCCTAACATATGAATTTCTAAGAATTTATGAAAAATCGACTAAGTCCGAGATGCCTTTAAGTAGGGATGCTGTATTGAGATGGGAGATGTAGGAGATCAAGATTCATCTCCATGCAGCATCCCATTCATCTCGCAGCATCCTAACATATGAATTTCTAAGAATTTATGAAAAATCGACTAAGTCCGAGATGCCTTTAAGTAGGGATGCTGTATTGAGATGGGAGATGTAGGAGATCACGATTCATCTCCATGCAGCATCCCATTCATCTCGCAGCATCCTAACATATGAATTTCTAAGAATTTATGAAAAATCGACTAAGTCCGAGATGCCTTTAAGTAGGGATGCTGTATTAAGATGGGAGATGTAGGAGATCACGATTCATCTCCATGCAGCATCTTATTCATCTCGCAGCATCCTAACATATGAATTTCTAAGAATTTATGAAAAATCGACTAAGTCCGAGATGCCTTTAAGTAGGGATGCTGTATTGAGATGGGAGAAGAAGAAGATCAAGATTCATCTTCATGCAGCATCTTATTCATCTCGCAGCATCCTAACATATGAATTTCTAAGAATTTATGAAAAATCGACTAAGTCCGAGATGCCTTTAAGTAGGGATGCTGTATTAAGATGGGAGATGTAGGAGATCAAGATTCATCTCCATGCAGCATCCCATTCATCTCGCAGCATCCAAACATATGAATTTCTAAGAATTTATGAAAAATCGACTAAGTCCGAGATGCCTTTAAGTAGGGATGCTGTATTAAGATGGGAGATGTAGGAGATCAAGATGCATCTCCATGCGGCATCCCATTCATCTCGCAGCATCCTAACATATGAATTTCTAAGAATTTATGAAAAATCGACTAAGTCCGAGATGCCTTTAAGTAGGGATGCTGTATTGAGATGGGAGATGTAGGAGATCACGATTCATCTCCATGCAGCATCCCATTCATCTCGCAGCATCCTAACATATGAATTTCTTAGAATTTATGCAAAATCGACTATGTCCGAGATGCCTTTAAGTAGGGATGCTGTATTAAGATGGGAGATGTAGGAGATCACGATTCATCTCCATGCAGCATCCCATTCATCTCGCAGCATCCTAACATATGAATTTCTAAGAATTTATGAAAAATCGACTAAGTCCGAGATGCCTTTAAGTAGGGATGCTGTATTGAGATGGGAGATGTAAAAGATCAAGATTCATCTCCATGCAGCATCCCATTCATCTCGCAGCATCCTAACATATGAATTTCTAAGAATTTATGAAAAATCGACTAAGTCCGAGATGCCTTTAAGTAGGGATGCTGTATCGAGATGGGAGATGTAGGAGATCAAGGTTCATCTCCATGCAGCATCCCATTCATCTCGCAGCATCCTAACATATGTTTTTCTTAGAATTTATGAAAAATCGACTAAGTCCAAGATGCCTTTAAGTAGAGATGCTGTATTAAGATGAGAGATGAAAAAGATCAAGATTCATCTCCATGCAGCATCCCATTCATCTCGCACCATCCTAACATATGTTTTTCTTAGAATTTATGAAAAATCGACTTAGTCCGAGATGCCTTTGAGTAGGGATGCTGTATTAAGATGGGAGATGTGGAAGATCAAGATTCATCTCCATGCAGCATCCCATTCATCTCCCAGCATCCTAACATATGTTTTTCTTAGAATTTATGAAAAATCGACTAAGTCCGAGATGCCTTTAAGTACGAATGCTGTATTAAGATGGGAGATGTAGAAGATCAAGATTCATCTCCATGCAGCATCCCATTCATCTCGCAGCATCCTAACATATAAATTTCTTAGAATTTATGAAAAATCGACTAAGTCCGAGATACCTTTAAGTAGGGATGCTGTATTGAGATTGGAGATGTAGGAGATCAATATTCATCTCCATGCAGCATCCCATTCTTCTCGCAGCATCCTAACATATGAATTTCTATGAATTCATGAAAAATCGACTAAGTCCGAGATGCCTTTAAGTAGGGATGCTGTATTGAGATGGAAGATGTAGGAGATCAAGATTCATCTCCATGCAGCATCCCATTCTTCTCGCAGCATCCTAACATATGTTTTTCTTAGAATTTATGAAAAATCGACTAAGTCCGAGATACCTTTAAGTAGGGATGCTGTATTGAGATGGGAGATGTAGGAGATCAATATTCATCTCCATGCAGCATCCCATTCTTCTCGCAGCATCCTAACATATGAATTTCTATGAATTCATGAAAAATCGACTAAGTCCGAGATGCCTTTAAGTAGGGATGCTGTATTGAGATGGAAGATGTAGGAGATCAAGATTCATCTCCATGCAGCATCCCATTCATCTCGCAGCATCCTAACATATGTTTTTCTTAGAATTTATGAAAAATCGACTAAGTCCAAGATGGCTTTAAGTAGGGATGCTGTATTGAGATGAGAGATGTAGGAGATCAAGATTCATCTCCATGCAGCATCCCATTCATCTCGCAGCATCCTAACATATGAATTTCTATGAATTCATGAAAAATCGACTAAGTCCGAGATGCCTTTAAGTAGGGATGCTGTATTGAGATGGGAGATGTAGGAGATCAAGATTCATCTCCATGCAGCATCCCATTCATCTCGCAGCATCCTAACATATGAATTTCTATGAATTTATGAAAAATCGACTAAGTCCGAGATGCCTTTAAGTAGGGATGCTGTATTAAGATGGGAGATGAAGAAGATCAAGATTCATCTCCATGCAGCATCCCATTCATCTCACAGCATCCTAACATATGTTATTCTTAGAATTTATGAAAAATCGACAAAGTCCGAGATGCCTTTAAGTAGGGATGCTGTATTAAGACGGGAGATGTAGAAGATCTAAACTCATCTCCATGCAGCATCCTATTCATCTCCCAGCATCCTTACATATGTTTTTCTTAGAATTTATGAAAAATCGACTAAGTCCGAGATGCCTTTAAGTAGGGATGCTGTATTAAGATGGGAGATGAAGAAGATCAAGATTTATCTCCATGCAGCATCCCATTCATCTCGCAGCATCCTTACATATGAATTTCTATGAATTTATGAAAAATCGACTAAGTCCGAGATGCCTTTAAATAGGGATGCTGTATTAAGATGGGAGATGAATAAGATTAAGATTCATCTCCATGCAGCATCCCATCCATCTCCCAGCATCCTTACATATGTTTTTCTTAGAATTTATGAAAAATCGACTAAGTCCGAGATGCCTTTAAGTAGGGATGCTGTATTAAGATGGGAGATGTAGGAGATCAAGATTCATCTCCATGCAGCATCTCATTCATATCCCAGCATCCTAACATATGTTTTTCTTAGAATTTATGAAAAATCAACTAAGTCCGAGATGCCTTTAAGTAGGGATGCTGTATTAAGATGGAAGATGTAGAAGACCTAGATTCATCTCCATGCAGCATCCCATTCATCTCGCAGCATCCTTACATATGTTTTTCTTAGAATTTATGAAAAATCGACTAAGTCCGAGATGCCTTTAAGTAGGGATGCTGTATTAAGATGGGAGATGAAGAAGATCAAGATTCATCTCCATGCAGCATCGCATTCATCTTCCCGCATCCTAACATATGTTTT
The DNA here is from genome assembly GCF_943734705.1 of Anopheles coustani. Lineage (NCBI taxonomy): Eukaryota > Metazoa > Arthropoda > Insecta > Diptera > Culicidae > Anopheles > Anopheles coustani. Next base: position 82,483 of record NW_026525124.1, on the reverse strand, counting down.
TCTTAGAATTTATGAAAAATCGACTAAGTCCGAGATGGCTTTAAGTAGGGATGCTGTATTAAGATGGGAGATGTAGGAGATCAAAATGCATCTCCATGCAGCATCCCATTCATCTCCCAGCATCCTAACATATGAATTTCTATGAATTCCTGAAAAATCGACTAAGTCCGAGATGCCTTTAAGTAGGGATGCTGTATTAAGATGGGAGATGAAGAAGATCAAGATTCATCTCCATGCAGCATCCCATTCATCTCGCAGCATCCTAACATATGTTTTTATTAGAATTTATGAAAAATCGACTAAGTCCGAGATGCACTTAAGTAGGGATGCTGTATTAAGATGGGAGATGAAGAAGATCAAGATTCATCTCCATGCAGCATCCCATTCATCTCGCAGCATCCTAACATATGTTTTTCTTAGAATTTATGAAAAATCGACTAAGTCCGAGATGGCTTTAAGTAGGGATGCTGTATTGAGATGAGAGATGTAGGAGATCAAGATTCATCTCCATGCAGCATCCCATTCATCTCGCTGCATCCTAACATATGAATTTCTATGAATTTATGAAAAATCGACTAAGTCCGAGATGCCTTTAAGTAGGGATGCTGTATTGAGATGGGAGATGTAGGAGATCAAGATTCATCTCCATGCAGCATCCCATTCATCTCCCAGCATCCTAACATATGAATTTCTTAGAATTTATGAAAAATCGACTAAGTCCGAGATGCTTTTAAGTAGGGATGCTGTATTAAGATGGGAGATGAGGAAGATCAAGATTCATCTCCATGCAGCATCCCATTCATCTCGCAGCATCCTAACATATGAATTTCTTAGAATTTATGAAAAATCGACTAAGTCCGAGATGCCTTTAAGTAGGGATGCTGTATTGAGATGAGAGATGTAGGAGATCAAGATTCATCTCCATGCAGCATCCCATTCATCTCCCAGCATCCTAACATATCAATTTCTTAGTATTTATGAAAAATCGACTAAGTCCGAGATGCCTTTAAGTAGGGATGCTGTATTAAGATGGGAGATGAAGAAGATCAAGATTCATCTCCATGCAGCATCCCATTCATCTCGCAGCATCCTAACATATGAATTTCTTAGAATTTATGAAAAATCGACTAAGTCCGAGATGGCTTTAAGTAGGGATGCTGTATTAAGATGGGAGATGTAGGAGATCAAAATGCATCTCCATGCAGCATCCCATTCATCTCCCAGCATCCTAACATATGAATTTCTTAGAATTTATTAAAAATCGACTAAGTCCGAGATGCCTTTAAGTAGGGATGCTGTATTAAGATGGGAGATGAAGAAGATCAAGATTCATCTCCATGCAGCATCCCATTCATCTCCCAGCATCCTAACATATGAATTTCTATGAGTTTATGAAAAATCGACTAAGTCCGAGATGCCTTTAAGTAGGGATGCTGTATTGAGATGGGAGATGGAGTAGATCAAGATTCATCTCCATGCAGCATCCCATTCATCTCGCAGCATCCTAACATATGTTTTTCTTAGAATTTATGAAAAATCGACTAAGTCCGAGATGCATTTAAGTAGGGATGCTGTATTAAGATGGGAGATGAAGTAGATCAAGATTCATCTCCATGCAGCATCCCATTCATCTCGCAGGATCCTTACGAATGTTTCTCTTAGAATTTATGAAAAATCGACTAAGTCCGAGATGCCTTTAAGTAGGGATGCTGTATTAAGATGGGAGATTAAGAAGATCAAGATTCATCTCCATGCAGCATCCCATTCATCTGGCAGCATCCTAACATATGAATTTCTTAGAATTTATGAAAAATCGACTAAGTCCGAGATGCCTTTAAGTAGGGATGCTGTATTAAGATGGGAGATGAAGAAGATCAAGATTCATCTCCATGCAGCATCCCATTCATCTCCCAGCATCCTAACATATGAATTTCTATGAATTTATGAAAAATCGACTAACTCCGAGATGCCTTTAAGTAGGGATGCTGTATTGAGATGGGAGATGTAGGAGATCAAGATTCATCTCCATGCAGCATCCCATTCATCTCCCAGCATCCTAACATATCAATTTCTTAGAATTTATGAAAAATCGACTAAGTCCGAGATGCCTTTAAGTAGGGATGCTGTATTAAGATGGGAGATGAAGAAGATCGAGATTCATCTCCATGCAGCATCCCATTCATCTCCCAGCATCCTAACATATGAATTTCTATGAATTCCTGAAAAATCGACTAAGTCCGAGATGCCTTTAAGTAGGGATGCTGTATTAAGATGGGAGATAAAAAAGATCAAGATTCATCTCCATGCAGCATCCCATTCATCTCGCAGCATCCTAACATATGTTTTTCTTAGAATTTATGAAAAATCGACTAAGTCCGAGATGCCTTTAAGTAGGGATGCTGTATTAAAATGGGAGATGAAGAAGATCAAAATTCATCTCCGTGCAGCATCCCATTCATCTCCCAGCATCCTTACATATGTTTTTCTTAGAATTTATTAAAAATCGACTAAGTCCGAGATGCCTTTAAGAAGGGATGCTGTATTAAGATGGGAGATGAAGAAGATCAAGATTCATCTCCATGCAGCATCCCATTCATCTCGCAGCATCCTAACATATGTTTTTCTAAGAATTTATGAAAAATCGACTAAGTCCGAGATGCCTTTAAGTAGGGATGCTGTATTAAGATGGGAGATGACGAAGATCAAGATTCATCTCCATGCAGCATCCCATTCATCTCCGAGCATCCTAACATATGAATTTCTTAGAATTTATGAAAAATCGACTAAGTCCGAGATGCCTGTAAATAGGGATGCTGTATTGAGATGGGAGATGAAGAAGATCAAGATTCATCTCCATGCAGCATCCCATTCATCTCGCAGCATCCTAACATATGTTTTTCTTAGAATTTATGAAAAATCGACTAAGTCCGAGATGCCTCTAAGTAGGGATGCTGTAATAAGATGGGAGATGAAGAAGATCAAGATTCATCTCCATGCAGCATCCCATTCATCTCCCAGCATCCTTACATATGTTTTTCTTAGAATTTATGAAAAATCGACTAAGTCCGAGATGCCTTTAAGTAGGGATGCTGTATTGAGATGGGAGATGTAGGAGATCAAGATTCATCTCCATGCAGCATCCCATTCATCTCCCAGCATCCTAACATATGAATTTCTATGAATTTATGAAAAATCGACTAAGTCCGAGATGCCTTTAAGTAGGGATGCTGTATTGAGATGGGAGATGTAGGAGATCAAGATTCATCTCCATGCAGCATCCCATTCATCTCGCAACATCCTAACATATGTTTTTCTTAGAATTTATGAAAAATCGACTAAGTCCCAGATGCCTTTAAGTAGGGATGCTGTATCAAGACGGGAGATGAAAAAGATCAAGATTCATCTCCATGCAGCATCCCATTCATCTCGCAGCATCCTAACATATGTTTTTCTTAGAATTTATGAAAAATCGACTAAGTCCGAGATGCCTTTAAGTAGGGATGCTGTATTAAGATGGGAGATGGAGAAGATCAAGATTCATCTCCATGCAGCATCCCATTCATCTCGCAGCATCGTAACATATGTTTTTCTTAGAATTTATGAAAAATCGACTAAGTCCGAGATGCCTGTAAATAGGGATGCTGTATTGAGATGGGAGATGAAGAAGATCAAGATTCATCTCCATGCAGCATCCCATTCATCTCGCAGCATCCTAACATATGTTTTTCTTAGAATTTATGAAAAATCGACTAAGTCCGAGATGCCTTCAAGTAGGGATGCTGTATTAAGATGGGAGATGAAGAAAATCAAGATTCATCTCCATGCAGCATCCCATTCATCTCCCAGCATCCTAACATATGTTTTTCTTAGAATTTATGAAAAATCGACTAAGTCCGAGATGCCTTCAATTAGGGATGCTGTATTCAGATGGGAGATGAAGGAGATCAAGATTCATCTCCATGCAGCATCCCATTCATCTCGCAGCATCGTAACATATGTATTTCTTAGAATTTATTAAAAATCGAGTCCGAGATGCCTTTAAGTAGGGATGCTGTATTAAGATGGGAGATGAAGAAGATCAAGATTCATCTCCATGCAGCATCCCATTCATCTCCCAGCATCCTAACATATGAATTTCTATGAATTTATGAAAAATCGACTAAGTCCGAGATGCCTTTAAGTAGGGATGCTGTATTGAGATGGGAGATGTAGGAGATCAAGATTCATCTCCATGCAGCATCCCATTCATCTCCCAGCATCCTTACATATGAATTTCTTAGAATTTATGAAAAATCGACTAAGTCCGAGATGCCTTTAAGTAGGGATGCTGTATTAAGATGGGAGATGAAGAAGATCAAGATTCATCTCCATGCAGCATCCCATTCATCTCGCAGCATCCTAACATATGTTTTTATTAGAATTTATGAAAAATCGACTAAGTCCGAGATGCATTTAAGTAGGGATGCTGTATTAAGATGGGAGATGAAGAAGATCAAGATTCATCTCCATGCAGCATCCCATTCATCTCCCAGCATCCTAACATATGAATTTCTTAGAATTTATGAAAAATCGACTTAGTCCGAGATGCCTTTAAGTAGGGATGCTGTATTGAGATGGGAGATGAAGGAGATCAAGATTCATCTCCATGCAGCATCCCATTCATCTCGCAGCATCCTAACATATGTTTTTCTTAGAATTTATGAAAAATCGACTAAGTCCGAGATGCCTTTAAGTAGGGATGCTGTATTGAGATGGGAGATGTAGGAGATCAAGATTCATCTCCATGCAGCATCCCATTCATCTCGCAGCATCCTAACATATGAATTTCTATGAATTTATGAAAAATCGACTAAGTCCGAGATGCCTTTAAGTAGGGATGCTGTATTGAGATGGGAGATGTAGGAGATCAAGATTCATCTCCATGCAGCATCTAATTCATCTCCCAGCATCCTAACATATGAATTTCTTAGAATTTATGAAAAATCGATTAAGTCCAAGATGGCTTTAAGTAGGGATGCTGTATTAAGATAGGAGATGAAGAAGATTAAGATTCATCTCCATGCAGCATCCCATTCATCTCCCAGCATCCTAACATATGAATTTCTTAGAAATTCATATGTTAGGATGCTGGGAGATGCCTTTAAGTAGGGATGCTGTATTGAGATGGGAGATGTAGGAGATCAAGATTCATCTCCATGCAGCATCCCATTCATCTCGCAGCATCCTAACATATGTTTTTCTTAGAATTTATGAAAAATCGACTAAGTCCGAGATGCCTTTAAGAAGGGATGCTGTATTAAGATGGGAGATGAAGAAGATCAAGATTCATCTCCATGCAGCATCTTATGCATCTCGCAGCATCCTAACATATGTTTTTCTAAGAATTTATGAAAAATCAACTAAGTCCGAGATGCCTTTAAGTAGGGATGCTGTATTAAGATGGGAGATGAAAAAGATCAAGATTCATCTCCATGCAGCATCTCATTCATCTCCCAGCATCCTAACATATGTTTTTCTATGAATTTATGAAAAATCGACTAAGTCCGAGATGCCTTTAAGTAGGGATGCTGTTTTAAGATGGGAGATGTAGGAGATCAAGATTCATCTCCATGCAGCATCCCATTCATCTCCCAGCATCCTTACATATGAATTTCTATGAATTTATGAAAAATCGATTAAGTCCGAGATGGCTTTAAGTAGGGATGCTGTATTAAGATAGGAGATGAAGAAGATCAAGATTCATCTCCATGCAGCATCCCATTCATCTCCCAGCATCCTAACATATGAATTTCTTAGAATTTATGAAAAATCGATTAAGTCCGAGATGCCTTTAAGTAGGGATGCTGTATTGAGATGGGAGATGTAGGAGATCAAGATTCATCTCCATGCAGCATCCCATTCATCTCGCAGCATCCTAACATATGTTTTTCTTAGAATTTATGAAAAATCGACTAAGTCTGAGATGCCTTTAAGTAGGGATGCTGTATTGAGATGGGAGATGAAGAAGATCAAGATTCATCTCCATGCAGCATCCCATTCATCTCGCAGCATCCTAACATATGAATTTCTATGAATTTATGAAAAATCGACTAAGTCCGAGATGCCTTTAAGTAGGGATGCTGTATTGAGATATGAGACGAAGGATATCAAGATTCATCTCCATGCAGCATCCCATTCATCTCCCAGCATCCTAACATATGAATTTCTTAGAATTTATGAAAAATCGATTAAGTCCGAGATGGCTTTAAGTAGGGATGCTGTATTAAGATAGGAGATGAAGAAGATCAAGATTCATCTCCATGCAGCATCCCATTCATCTCCCAGCATCCTAACATATGAATTTCTTAGAATTTATGAAAAATCGATTAAGTCCGAGATGCCTTTAAGTAGGGATGCTGTATTGAGATTGGAGATGTAGGAGATCAAGATTCATCTCCATGCAGCATCCCATTCATCTCGCAGCATCCTAACATATGTTTTTCTTAGAATTTATGAAAAATCGACTAAGTCCGAGATGCCTTTAAGCAGGGATGCTGTATTGAGATGGGAGATGAAGAAGATCAAGATTCATCTCCATGCAGCATCCCATTCATCTCGCAGCATCCTAACATATGTTTTTCCCAGAATTTATGAAAAATCGACTAAGTCCGAGATGACTCTAAGTAGGGATGCTGTATTAAGATGGGAGATGAAGAAGATCAAGATTCATCTCCATGCAGCATCCCATTCATCTCCCAGCATCCTAACATATGTTTTTCTTAGAATTTATGAAAAATCGACTAAGTCCGAGATGCCTTAAGGTAGGGATGCTGTATTAAGATGGGAGATGAAGAAGATCAAGATTCATCTCCATGCAGCATCCCATTCATCTCGCAGCATCCTAACATATGTTTTTCTTAGAATTTATGAAAAATCGACTAAGTCCGAGATGCCTTTAAGTAGGGATGCTGTATTGAGATGGGAGATGAAGGAGATCAAGATTCATCTCCATGCAGCATCCCATTCATCTCGCAGCATCCTAACATATGAATTTCTATGAATTTATGAAAAATCGACTAAGTCCGAGATGCCTTTAAGTAGGGATGCTGTATCGAGATGGGAGATGAAGTAGATCAAGATTCATCTCCATGCAGCATCCCATTCATCTAGCAGCATCCTAACATATGAATTTCTATGAATTTATGAAAAATCGACTAAGTCCGAGATGCCTTTAAGTACGGATGCTGTATTGAGATGGGAAATGTAGGAGATCAAGATTCATCTCCATGCAGCATCCCATTCATCTCGCTGCATCCTAACATATGAATTTCTTAGAATTTATGAAAAATCGACTAAGTCCGAGATGCCTTTATGTAGGGATGCTGTATTAAGATGGGAGATGAAGAAGTTCAAGATTCATCTCCATGCAGCATCCCATTCATCTCCCAGCATCCTAACATATGAATTTCTTAGAATTTATGAAAAATCGATTAAGTCCGAGATGGCTTTAAGTAGGGATGCTGTATTAAGATAGGAGATGAAGAAGATCAAGATTCATCTCCATGCAGCATCCCATTCATCTCCCAGCATCCTAACATATGAATTTCTTAGAATTTATGAAAAATCGATTAAGTCCGAGATGCCTTTAAGTAGGGATGCTGTATTGAGATGGGAGATGTAGCAGATCAAGATTCATCTCCATGCAGCATCCCATTCATCTCGCAGCATCCTAACATATGTTTTTCTTAGAATTTATGAAAAATCGACTAAGTCCGAGATGCCTTTAAGTAGGGATGCTGTATTGAGATGGGAGATGAAGAACATCAAGATTCATCTCCATGCAGCATCCCATTCATCTCGCAGCATCCTAACATATGTTTTTCCCAGGATTTATGAAAAATCGACTAAGTCCGAGATGCCTTTAAGTAGGGATGCTGTATTAAGATGGGAGATGGAGAAGATCAAGATTCATCTCCATGCAGCATCCCATTCATCTCGCAGCATCCTAACATATGAATTTCTATGAATTTATGAAAAATCGACTAAGTCCGAGATGCCTTTAAGTACGGATGCTGTATTGAGATGGGAAATGTAGGAGATCAAGATTCATCTCCATGCAGCATCCCATTCATCTCGCTGCATCCTAACATATGAATTTCTTAGAATTTATGAAAAATCGATTAAGTCCGAGATGCCTTTAAGTAGGGATGCTGTATTGAGATGGGAGATGAAGAAGATCAAGATTCATCTCCATGCAGCATCCCATTCATCTCGCAGCATCCTAACATATGTTTTTCTTAGAATTTATGAAAAATCGACTAAGTCCGAGATGCCTTTAAGTAGGGATGCTGTATTGAGATGGGAGATGAAGAAGATCAAGATTCATCTCCATGCAGCATCCGATTCATCTCGCAGCATCCTAACATATGAATTTCTATGAATTTATGAAAAATCGACTAAGTCCGAGATGCCTTTAATTAGGGATGCTGTATTGAGATGGGAGATGTAGGAGATCAAGATTCATCTCCATGCAGCATCCCATTCATCTCGCAGCATCCTAACATATGAATTTCTATGAATTTATGAAAAATCGACTAAGTCCGAGATGCCTTTAAGTAGGGATGCTGTATTGAGATATGAGACGAAGGATATCAAGATTCATCTCCATGCAGCATCCCATTCATCTCCCAGCATCCTAACATATGAATTTCTTAGAATTTATGAAAAATCGATTAAGTCCGAGATGGCTTTAAGTAGGGATGCTGTATTAAGATAGGAGATGAAGAAGATCAAGATTCATCTCCATGCAGCATCCCATTCATCTCCCAGCATCCTAACATATGAATTTCTTAGAATTTATGAAAAATCGATTAAGTCCGAGATGCCTTTAAGTAGGGATGCTGTATTGAGATGGGAGATGTAGGAGATCAAGATTCATCTCCATGCAGCATCCCATTCATCTCGCAGCATCCTAACATATGTTTTTCTTAGAATTTATGAAAAATCGACTAAGTCCGAGATGCCTTTAAGTAGGGATGCTGTATTTGTATGGGAGATGAAGAAGATCAAGATTCATCTCCATGCAGCATCCCATTCATCTCCCAGCATCCTAACATATGAATTTCTTAGAATTTATGAAAAATCGATTAAGTCCGAGATGCCTTTAAGTAGGGATGCTGTATTGAGATGGGAGATGTAGGAGATCAAGATTCATCTCCATGCAGCATCCCATTCATCTCGCAGCATCCTAACATATGTTTTTCTTAGAATTTATGAAAAATCGACTAAGTCCGAGATGCCTTTAAGTAGGGATGCTGTATTAAGATGGGAGATGGAGAAGATCAAGATTCATCTCCATGCAGCATCCCATTCATCTCGCAGCATCCAAACATATGTTTTTCTTAGAACTTATGAAAAATCGACTAAGTCCGAGATGCCTTTAAGTAGGGATGCTGTATTAGTATGGGAGATGAAGAAGATCAAGATTCATCTCCATGCAGCATCCCATTCATCTCGCAGCATCCTAACATATGTTTTTCTTAGAATTTATGAAAAATCGACTAAGTCCGAGATGCCTTCAAGTACGGATGCTGTATTAAGATGGGAGATGAAGAAGATTAAGATTCATCTCAATGCAGCATCCCATTCATCTCCCAGCATCCTAACATATGAATTTCTTAGAATTTATGAAAAATCGACTTAGTCCGAGATGCCTTTAAGTAGGGATGCTGTATTGAGATGGGAGATGAAGGAGATCAAGATTCATCTCCATGCAGCATCCCATTCATCTCGCAGCATCCTAACATATGTTTTTCTTAGAATTTATGAAAAATCGACTAAGTCCGAGATGCCTTTAAGTAGGGATGCTGTATTGAGATGGGAGATGTAGGAGATCAAGATTCATCTCCATGCAGCATCCCATTCATCTCGCAGCATCCTAACATATGAATTTCTATGAATTTATGAAAAATCGACTAAGTCCGAGATGCCTTTAAGTAGGGATGCTGTATTAAGATGGGAGATGTAGGAGATCAAGATGCATCTCCATGCAGCATCCCATTCATCTCCCAGCATCCTAACATATGAATTTCTTAGAATTTATGAAAAATCGATTAAGTCCGAGATGCCTTTAAGTAGGGATGCTGTATTGAGATGGGAGATGTAGGAGATCAAGATTCATCTCCATGCAGCATCCCATTCATCTCGCAGCATCCTAACATATGTTTTTCTTAGAATTTATGAAAAATCGACTAAGTCCGAGATGCCTTTAAGTAGGGATGCTGTATTAAGATGGGAGATGAAGAAGATCAAGATTCATCTCCATGCTGCATCCCATTCATCTCGCAGCATCCTAACATATGTTTTTCTTAGAATTTATGAAAAATCGACTAAGTCCGAGATGCCTTTAAGTAGGGATGCTGTATTGAGATGAGAGATGTAGGAGATCAAGATTCATCTCCATGCAGCATCCCATTCATCTCGCAGCATCCTAACATATGAATTTCTATGAATTTATGAAAAATCGACTAAGTCCGAGATGCCTTTAAGTAGGGATGCTGTATTGAGATGGGAGATGTAGGAGATCAAGATTCAACTCCATGCAGCATCCCATTAATCTCGCAGCATCCTTACATATAAATTTCTTAGAATTTATGAAAAATCGACTTAGTCCGAGATGCCTTTAAGTAGGGATGCTGTATTGAGATGGGAGATGAAGAAGATCAAGATTCATCTCCATGCAGCATCCCATTCATCTCGCAGCATCCTTACATATGAATTTCTTAGAATTTATGAAAAATCGACTTAGTCCGAGATGCCTTTAAGTAGGGATGCTGTATTAAGATGGGAGATGGAGAAGATCAAGATTCATCTCCATGCAGCATCCCATTTAACTCGCAGCATCCTAACATATGTTTTTCTTAGAATTTATGAAAAATCGACTAAGTCCGAGATGCCTTTAAGAAAGGATGCTGTATTGAGATGACAGATGAAGAAGATCAAGATTCATCTCAATGCAGCATGCCATTCAACTCGAAGCATCCTAACATATGTTTTTCTTAGAATTTATGAAAAATCGACTAAGTCCGAGATGCCTTTAAGAAAGGATGCTGTATTGAGATGAGAGATGAAGAAGATCAAGATTCATCCCAATGCAGCATCCCATTCATCTCGCAGCATCCTAACATATGTTTTTCTTAGAATTTATGAAAAATCGACTAAGTCCGAGATGCCTTTGAGAAAGGATGCTGTATTGAGATGAGAGATGAAGAAGATCACGATTCATCTCCATGCAGCATCCCATTTACCTCGCAGCATCCTAACATATGTTTTTCTTAGAATTTATGAAAAATCGACTAAGTCCGCGATGCCTTTGAGAAAGGATGCTGTATTGAGATGAGAGATGAAGAAGATCAAGATTCATCTCAATGCAGCATCCCATTCATCTCGCAGCATCCTAACATATGTTTTTCTTAGAATTTATGAAAATCGACTAAGTCCGAGATGCCTTTACGAAAGGATGCTGTATTGTGATGACAGATGAAGAAGATAGAGATTCATCTCAATGCAGCATGCCATTCAACTCGCAGCATCCTAACATATGTTTTTCTTAGAATTTATGAAAAATCGACTAAGTCCGAGATGCCTTTAAGAAAGGATGCTGTATTGAGATGAGAGATGAAGAAGATCAAGATTCATCTCAATGCAGCATCCCATTCATCTCGCAGCATCCTAACATATGTTTTTCTTAGAATTTATGAAAAATCGACTAAGTCCGAGATGGCTTTAAGTAGGGATGCTGTATTGAGATGGGAGATGTAGGAGATCAAGATTCATCTCCATGCAGCATCTTATTCATCTCGCAGCATCCTAACATATGAATTTCTATGAATTCATGAAAAATCGACTAAGTCCGAGATGCCTTTAAGTAGGGATGCTGTATTTAGATGGGAGATGTAGGAGATCAAGATTCATCTCCATGCAGCATCCCATTCATCTCGCAGCATCCTAACATATGTTTTTCTTAGAATTTATGAAAATTCGACTAAGTCCGAGAGGCTTTTAAGTAGGGATGCTGTATTAAGACGGGAGATGAAGAAGATCAAGATTCATCTCCATGCAGCATCCCATTCATCTCGCAGCATCCTAACATATGAATTTCTAAGAATTTATGAACAATCGACTAAGTCCGAGATGCCTTTAAGTAGGGATGCTGTATTAAGATGGGAGATGAAGAAGATCAAGATTCATCTCCATGCAGCATCCTATTCATCTCGCAGCATCCTAACATATGTTTTTTTTAGAATTTATGAAAAATAGACTAAGTCCGAGATGCCTTAAAGTAGGGATGCTGTATTAAGATGGGAGATGAAGAAGATCAAGATTCATCTCCATGCAGTATCCCATTCATCTCCCAGCATCCTTACATATATTTTTCTTAGAATTTATGAAAAATCGACTATGTACGAGATGCCTTTAAGTAGGGATGCTGTATTGAGATGGGAGATGTAGGAGATCATGATTCATCTCCATGCAGCATCCCATTCATCTCGCAGCATCCTAACATATGAATTTCTTAGAATTTATGAAAAATCGACTAAGTCCGAGATGGCTTTAAGTAGGGATGCTGTATTGAGATGGGAGATGTAGGAGATCAAGGTTCATCTCCATGCAGCATCCCATTCATCTCGCAGCATCCTAACATATGAATTTCTTAGACTTTATGAAAAATCGACTTAGTCCGAGATGCCTTTAAGTAGGGATGCTGTATTGAGACGGGAGGTGAAGAAGATCAAGATTCATCTCCATGCAGCATCCCATTCATCTCCCAGCATCCAAACATATGAATTTCTTAGAATTTATGAAAAATCGACTTAGTCCGAGATGCCTTTAAGTAGGGATGCTGTGTTAAGATGGGAGATGAAGAAGATCAAGATTCATCTCCATGCAGCATCCCATTCATCTCGCAGCATCCTAACATAAGTTTTTCTTAGAATTTATGAAAAATCGACTAAGTCCGAGATGCCTTTAAGTAGGGATGCTGTATTGAGATGGGAGATGAAGAAGATCAAGATTCATCTCCATGCAGCATCCCATTCATCTCGCAGCATCCTAACATATGTTTTTCTTAGAATTTATGAAAAATCGACTAAGTCCGAGATGCCTTTAAGTAGGGATGCTGTATTTAGATTGGAGATGAAGAAGATCAAGATTCATCTCCATGCAGCATCCCATTCATCTCGCAGCATGGTTACATATGTTTTTCTTAGAATTTATGAAAAATCGACTAAGTCCGAGATGCCTTTGAGTAGGGATGCTGTATTGAGATGGGAGATGTAGGAGATCAAGATTCATCTCCATGCAGCATCCCATTCATCTCCCAGCATCCTAACATATGAATTTCTTAGAATTTATGAAAAATCGACTAAGTCCGAGATGCCTTTAAGAAGGATGCTGTATTAAGATGGGAGATCAAGAAGATCAAGATTCATCTCCATGCAGCATCCCATTCATCTCCCAGCATCCTAACATATGAATTTATATGACTTTATGAAAAATCGACTAAGTCCGAGATGGCTTTAAGTAGGGATGCTGTATTAAGATGGGAGATGTAGGAGATCAAGATGCATCTCCATGCAGCATCCCATTCATCGCCCAGCATCCTAACATATGAATTTATATGACTTTATGAAAAATCGACTAAGTCCGAGATGGCTTTAAGTAGGGATGCTGTATTAAGATGGGAGATGTAGGAGATCAAGATTCATCTCCATGCAGCATCCCATTCATCTCCCAGCATCCTAACATATGAATTTCTATGAATTTATGAAAAATCGACTAAGTCCGAGATGCCTTTAAGTAGGGATGCTGTATTGAGACGGGAGATGTAGGAGATCAATATTCATCTGCATGCAGCATCCCAATCATCTCGCAGCATCCTAACATATGTTTTTCTTAGAATTTATGAAAAATCGACTAAGTCCGAGATGCATTTAAGTAGGGATGCTGTATTAAGATGGGAGATGAAGAAGATCATGATTCATCTCCATGCAGCATCCCATTCATCTCGCAGCATCCTAACATATGTTTTTCTTAGAATTTATGAAAAATCGACTAAGTCCGAGAAGCATTTAAGTAGGGATGCTGTATTAAGATGGGAGATGAAGTAGATCAAGATTCATCTCCATGCAGCATCCCATTCATCTCGCAGCATCCTAACATATGAATTTCTATGAATTTATGAAAAATCGACTAAGTCCGAGATGGCTTTAAGTAGGGATGCTGTATTGAGACGGGAGATGTAGGAGATCAATATTCATCTGCATGCAGCATCCCATTCACTGGCCCCCCAATATAACCTGGCAGCCATATAACTGGCTTTTTTTTTTTTTTTTTTTTTGTTAACCCAGGGACAAATGCACTTACGCACGTTGTGGGCCCCCAACGGCGAGCGAGGCTCGAGCCATTGGCGGTTCCCGGAAGAGACTCCTCCAGGAAGGGCTTCATAGGCTGCGAACACAAGTGCTCGACTTACGCCTATGGGTACCCCCTAAAAAACCCTGGCATAGTCCCCCACCCCCCTTATGACGGCCTCGCGGCATGTTGTCAGAGGATGAGGGACCCGCCCCCCCCATAGTGTGAAGCACCATGGGTTAGGCTATGCGCTAAAGCTCTCCACTCCTCCAGGAGCAGAGTCTGGCTCTAACTGGCCGCTGCCGGCCCTCTCCTATCTACGCTGCCGACTCAGGTCGCTCTGCCACTTCTGTTTCGCCGTTAAATGCCAGAATGGATGGCCTCAGCGACCGCCGCCTCCTCGTCAGTAGTCAGAGCACCGGTCCTCGATGCATCGCTCAGGCTGAGCACGGATGGTCTCTGAGACTGCGGCTGTTGCGGCTGTTGCGGCTGTTGCGGCTGCTGCTGGTTGGCCTGCTGTGAGGCCAGCCGTGCCTCGCGGAGCCGCTGGCGCCGACGCTGGCTGTACTGGCGATGGTACTCCCGGTCGCGGTCCCGCCTCGCCTGCGTCTCCGGCGACACTGGTGGTGCGGGAGGTGTCTCCGCGAGTCTAGCGAGCTGTCGCTCCACAGTTTGCTGCCGCCTGGCTGCATTCCGGCGATCGTTGGCTGCTGCTCTCACGGCTCGCCTGGCCTCTGCTATCGCCGCGGGTGCTTCGCGTTGTTGTGCCGCTGCTCGAGCTGCTCGCTCCTCGTTCCACTCATGTTGCAGTTCGGAAGTGATGCGCCTTGCGGCTTCCGCAATCAAACTCCAGTCCTCAGGTCCCCGGAGGAGGAACTGCCACATGGTGTCGGGATTCACGCTCTCCGGCTCGCTGCCTCGCCCGCGAAGAAACTCGGCTCGGACGCCAGCGAAACGAGGGCACTCGAACATCACGTGCTCGGCAGACTCGATGATGTCCGGGCACTGCGGGCACTCAGGGGACGAGGCGAATTCCTTATTGTGCAGGTACTCACGGAAAAATCCGTGCCCGGAGAGCACCTGACACAGATGGAAATTCACCTCTCCGTGTTTCCTTTGGTGCCACGCAGCTGGGTCGGGGAGAACTCGCCGGGTCCATCGGGCGAACCGTCCTCCCGTTCTGCCAACCTCGTCCCACTTGTCCTGCCACTGGTGGTATGTGGCGAGACGCTCCTGCTCCCGCATCTCTTTAGCCGACAGACCCCCAGGGTCGGCGTTCACTCTACGATGGTAATAGCGTGCGTCCTCTTTTACCAACAGCGCTATTGGGATGGTGCCCGCTATCACTGCGGCAGCGTCGTATGAGATTGTCCGGAATGCGAAGGATGCTCCGACCACAACCCTCTTCTGGACCCTCTCAAGCAGCCGTTGCTCCTCCCTGGTTTCAACACCCTCGTGCCACACCGGTGCACCGTAGCGGAGGATGCTGTTGACGACCGAAACCAGGAGGCGACGCTTCTTGCACTTTGGCCCACTGTGCCGTCGCATCAACAGTGCAAGTGCTGTCGCTACTCGAGAAGCCTTTTGAGTGACTTGCTTGACGTGCTCTGACCACTTAAGATTGTGTTTGATACGGACGCCTAGATATTTGATGTCGGTTGCCGAACGAAGAAGAACTCCGTTGATGTTAACCGGGATGTTCTTGTAATCCTTCTTCTTCTTCGACACCATCACAATATCCGTCTTAGCTGCGGCGAGCTCCAGCTGATGTTCGCGCATCCAAGCCACAACCCTATTCACAGACTCCTCCGCCAAACTCGCGGCCAGTGCTGGCGTGGGTCCTGGTGCCAGGAGCACGAGGTCGTCAGCGAAGGCGACGAGCTCTACACCGGCGGGCATGTCGATGGACAGGACGGCGTCATACATGGTGTTCCACAGCGTCGGACCGAGTATGGAACCCTGTGGGACTCCCGCCGACAATTCCCGGGTGACCGGACCGTCCGACGTCTCATAAACCAGCAGCCGTCCCCGAAACCAGCTTTCCAGTATCCGCTGCAGGCATGCCGGAACGTGCTTTTCTTGCAGTGCTTTGGCGATGGACCGCCAGCTCGCCGTGTTAAAAGCATTGCGTACATCCAATGACACCACCATCAGACACTTGTTAGCCCTCCGATCCGTCATTCGGTGGGCCATCGCGCGCTGGCCGGCCTCCTTAACACGTTCAATCGCCTGAATTGTAGACCTGCCCTTTCTGAATCCATACTGAGACGGCGACAGGCGAGGGTGATCTGGGTCTTCCAGGTGTTCATTCAGGCGATCCAAGATCAGCCGCTCCAAGATCTTGCCTGATCCGTCGAGCATCCCAAGAGGCCGAAAGGATGACGGATCGCCCTGTGGTCTTCCGGACTTGGGTAGCAAAGCAAGTCGTTGTCGCTTCCAGTCAGCGGGAAAGGTGCATTGATCGAAGCACTCCTGGAACACGCGGCGAAACGTCTCCGTGTGCTCGCGAACAGCGACCCTCAGTGCCGCATTGATGATGCCATCGGGTCCCGGGGCCTTAGTGGGCACCATCCGCGCCGCGATCGCCAATAGCTCCTCATCCGACACCTCCCTCACTGGCTCCTGCGTTGTCTGCCCCCAATCGACCAGATCCGGTGCAGGCCACTCAAAAGTGCCATGATCCGGGAAGAGTTCCGACACGACGTGCTGTAGAATCGCAGGATCTCGCTCCGGGGGGACGCGGCTACCCTTGAGGCGTGACGTTACTACCTTGTAGGCAGTGCCGAAGACGTTGTCCTCAGCTTCCGCAATCATCTCATCAAAGCTACGGTCCTTGCTTGCCTTGATGGCACGGGCGAGTTCCTTCTTACAGCTCCTGTGCCGTTCTCTGGCCAACTCTCGCTGTGCACCGGTTCCGGCGGTCAAAATCGCATCCTCAGATGACTTGCACTGCTCCCTGAGAAGGCCGATTTCCTGCGTCCACCAGTACATTTCCGGTCTCACCAAAAACTGCGCTGGCGGTGCCCTCTGCATCACCTCATCGCAGGCTCTAGTAAGTCCAGCGGTGAGAGTCGCCGGTGATACAGCCGCTTCGGCAAACCCGGAAGCCTGGAGCGCGATCTGGAAGGCTTCGGGATGGAATTGACGCAACTTCCATCTCGGTCCAATCTGCTCGCGTTGTCGCTGCCGGTCGCGATGCTGGTGCTGTTGTTGCGGTTGCCTCTGCTGTTGTGGTGAAGCGCTGCTGACTGGTGTCGCGGATACGCTAAATCTCACGTATCTGTGGTCACTGTTGGTGAAAGTGTCGAGCACCCGCCAGTCGTTACCGGGTTCAATGGCCGGACTGGCGAAGGACACGTCGACCACACTTTCAGTAGCACTGCCGTTGCCGACGAACGTGGGCACACTGCCGCGGTTCAAGATCGCCAGGTCAAGCTGGTCGACGACCTCGGCGAGATCTTCACCACGCGGCTTCGTCCTCGCGCTGCCCCATCGCACGTGCCAGGCATTGAAGTCGCCCGCCAAGACTACGAGGGGGTGTGCTCTGGCCTCGATATCGATCTCGTCGAGCAGCCGCTGGTAGTCCTCGTCCGTCCATCCCGGTGTTGGTGGGGCGTAGCAAGAGATGAAGGTCACCCCCGCCACCTGGACCGACACCAGTCCTACCCTACTTGCCCAGACTCGCTGTATGGGCAAGGCTCCGGTCGTTATAACAGCTGCCTTCGCTGTCGAGTCCACCGCCCAGTTCCCGTTATTGGGTGGAACACGGTAGATCTCCGACGCCAGCACAATGTCGATCCTTTGCTCCCGTGCGGTCTGGAGCATGAGGTCTTGTGCTACCCTGCTGCGCGCCAAGTTGATCTGGAGGATCTTCAACCCAGCGTCACGCCCTCTAACAGTGGTGTTCGTAGCTAGCGGGAACATGACGGCTGGCTACTTCCGCTGCAAGCCGGTGAACCTGTCTGATGTTGTCCGGAACACGTAAGGCACTTGGGGCCCGAGCTGCACTCCTTGGCCTTGTGCTGCTTCGATCCGCACCGGAAGCAGCACTTGGAGTAGTCAGGGCCGGTGCACTCGCGAGAGCGGTGCCCCTTGCCAAAGCAGCGGTAGCAGAGCTGCTCTCCTGCAGGGACCGATGCGAGCGCCTGCACGACGCAACTCGTGTTCCCTATGGTGACCCGGTGACCGTCGAGAAGCTGGCACTGCCCGCGCGGCAGCTTGATATGGGCTTTCTGCAGCCCGTCGTACCGCCGCCACATCCGAACTGCCTCGCCCGGAACCGTCAACCCCGCCTGTCGCTTAATCGCCGAAATCAAGTCGTCGACAGTCGCCAGCATGTCGATTCCTGTGATCGCGGCCGTCTGCTTGTCGACAAGGAGGTGGGCCACTCCATCCTCCTTGATGGCTTCGCTGACATCGGCCAGCACACTCTCGCAGTCCGTGTTCGGCTTCAGCCACAGCGACAGCTTCCGCTCCCCTGTGCGGCAAACCCTCGCCACGAACTGATCCACATTGGTCTTGGAACGCACTGCCTTGTATGTGTCGAGGAAGGCCTTGCCCTCGTTGGCCTCGAGGACGATCACCGCAGGCCTCTCCACTTTAGCAGCGCTCTTTCCCGCTTTCTGTGGTGCTGCTCTCTTGTCTCCCTTGGCCACGACTTTAGCAAAGGATGCTGGTTGCGCATGCACCTTGGTTGCCACAGCCGCTGCTTTCTTTACCTTGGGTTTTGGCTTTTCTGGAGCCATGGCCTGGGACAAGACGGCCTCGACCGGGATCTCGGGGACATCAGGCGTGATGACTTCGTTCATGCCCGTCGGTTCGCCCTCTTTTTTCTTGCCGCGCCTTGCCCGGGTCCGCTTTCGTTTGGGAGTGTCGCCAGGTGGATGCTGGCTTTGCCCAACAGCACTGGAGTCGACGACATGTTGTTGTTGCTGCTGCGTAGCTACCGCCAACTCTCCCATCGAGTGGAGTCCACTTTGGAGCAGCATAAGTTCTCTTTCGCTGGCTGCCGCACGCTCACGAAGGCTAATGTTGTCTCGCTTCAGCTCCTGATTTTCACGAGACAACAACTTCAGCTTTGTCTTCAGCTCCGCGTCCCCATCCTTTGCCGTCGCCCGGCCCGTCTCCATCTCGCTAACCTTAGCGAGGAGAGTCTCGACGGTTGCCCGGAGCTCCCTCAACTCGCTGCTGAGGCTTGCGATAGTCGGCTCCTGCTGCGGGACTTCGGCCACCTGCTGAACGACGGTTGAGTTGAGCTCGTCCTCGTCGCTCTCCTCTGAAATCTCCATATCACTGGCTAGCAGGGCCATCCGCTGCACCACCACCACCGGCCGAGTGGGCGTCGCAGTCGATGGCGCGACACTGCCTCCCTTTCGCTGCC
The DNA here is from genome assembly GCF_943734705.1 of Anopheles coustani. Classification (NCBI taxonomy): domain Eukaryota; kingdom Metazoa; phylum Arthropoda; class Insecta; order Diptera; family Culicidae; genus Anopheles; species Anopheles coustani. The sequence continues at coordinate 62,712 of NW_026525124.1, read as the reverse complement.
GAGTCAACGACAGCGCAACCGATGATGTCATCACTTTGTCCCCGTCGTCCTTCGGCGATGGCGCGGTAGCGTCACAGGTGGACCGGAGCCTGACGGACCGACGCGTCGAAGGCTCCCCCGATGCCTGCTCCATTCCCCTACTGCAACCCTGAAAATCGCTGTGGGCAATGGGTTAGGTTGCGGAGAGCCAGGGTGGAGTGTCTGGGAAGGGAAGGTGGGATGAGGAAGGGGAGTGGAGGAAGGCCAAGTACCGGTGCGAAATAGAAACTCCAACAAATAAAAGGCCAAACCAATCTTTTTCCCCTTTCCAAATCTGAGCTTATATCTCAGTTCTTCTCTGCGATCAGGTGCCGCCTAGTTGACAAATCCACAAACCGCCAGCCGATACACTCGCCATAAAACTCAGAGTGCCGCCTGGTTGTGATAACCGGTGATCTCCACCAGCCGAGACACTTGATGAACTGAAGGCGCCGCCTGGTTGTGACGTTGAAAAGCTCAGCACCAGTGCCGCCGCCTGGTAACAGTGTTCGAAATCTCCGCGAGCCGAGACACCCGCCACGACCCGAAGCGCCGCCTGGTGGCAATGCTGGCAATCCGCTGGTACTGGTGGCGCCGCCTGGCGGCCAAGTTCGGAACCAAGTTTAGCCGAGACACACTGAAATATTTCACCGGGATGATCGAACCTCGAAATTTTTCAGCCGAGACACATGAAACATTTCACACTTAGCCGAGACACCTTGAAAAGTTTCACTGAAACATTTCAACCGGATGGTTGGTCCATGAAATATTTCAGCCGGGACACTTGAAACATTTCACCCCCAGCCGGGACACCTATCCGGGACACACTGCCGCCAACGGTCAATTAAAAATACCGGCCAATTTGGATAACCGGCCAATTTGAATTACCGACCGATTTGAATTAACGGCCACTTCAAACCAACGGCCACCGACTCCACCAACGGTCAATTTGAACGACCCGAAAATCCGGCACCAACGGTCCTTTTTTGAAAAACTGGATCAGATGACACGGAGCCCGATTCGGCTTAGGTGAAATCGCTCGGATCTTCGAGTCCGAATCCGGCTGGAAAATGGACGATCGAATCTTCACCTGCCAAAATTTTTGCACCGCGTGCTTTCACTTTATTTACACTTATTTTGCGCTGAATTCGTCTTTTTTCATACGGTTTTCTCTGACTTTCGTTTTAAAACACCATCTGTCATCTAAAAAACCACATCCGGCCAGGATCCGGACACTTTTTTAACCGAAAAACACGTAGTCCCAAATGGGGCTACGCCCCGGGCCGCTCTCCATACAAAATGTAAACAAACACTTTTCTTTCTTATTTTTCGTTGAAATCGATGATTTTAATGCGGTTTTCACTAATAATCTGTAGATTGGCACTAGTTTTAACGATTACAACAAACTTTCGTGGGTTCTTTAAACTTTTTACGCGAAATTTTTATGAAAAACACGGAGCGACGCTCAGCACGTGTTGACACTACAGCGTTTGACAGCTCACACACAGGGATAACTGGCTTGTGGCCGCCAAGCGTTCATAGCGACGTGGCTTTTTGATCCTTCGATGTCGGCTCTTCCTATCATTGCGAAGCAAAATTCACAAAGCGTAGGATTGTTCACCCTTTCAAGGGAACGTGAGCTGGGTTTAGACCGTCGTGAGACAGGTTAGTTTTACCCTACTGGTGTGCAAGTACTATCTCAATGGAATTCCTGTGCAGTACGAGAGGAACCACAGGTACGGACCAATGGCTCAATACTAGTCCGAGCGGACTTTGGTATGACGCTACGTCCGTCGGATTATGCCTGAACGCCTCTAAGGTCGTAACCGAACCAGGCTGGTAGTATATGTATAGGAGTCGTTAGCTAGATGGCTAATAACATCACGAGACCGGATTGAGTCTTCTATAGACTCTTTCCATTTATTGGAAACCCTCAAACTGAGCCTATCGCGAGTGCGCTCGCCGAAGTACCTGAAGTGGGAAAAGGCGTTGTGCTTGCCGATCTTCCAAGAATAGTTTCGACTCCTAAGACCACCCGAAAACGACGGGTTTGCAGGCTGGGCGCTACGCATTGAAGAGAGATGTACATTTCGATCCTTTCAGGCGACCCATGCTTGGTGGTTGTGTGCGGTGTGCTCCCCCCGGGGGGCACATGCGGCATACCGTGTGTGGACTAGTTGGACCCACCCTTGCGGTGGACCGACCGGTCAGTGGTGTTTGCGGGTTAACACATGCGAGCGTTGCGGCCCAGAGGCCTTACCGCCTTTCACTGCGGGTTCGTCAAGAACTTGGAGATGGTCGCAACGCATCGGGTCCTCCCGGGGTACTTGGTGTTTGGATGCTGGCTTGGTGATTAAACACTTGATATTCCATCTTCGGATGAATTTCGGGTGTCACCTGTTGCCTAAGACCACTTGCATGTTTAGCTCGCCGTGGGGTAGCAAGCGTTGTGATCTAATGGCCTTACCGGGCAAACACTTTCGGTTCGTCAAGGACTTGGAGTGCCGGGACGGGTTGGCGGATCCATCACTCTGAGTATGCCGGGTTGATACTTGGGGTTGGTTTGGTTTTGGTGACCCAATACTAGATGTACCATCTCGGTGGTATGTCAGTATCACCTATACTCCAGACCACTTGCATGGTTAGCAAGCGTTGTGATCTAATGGCCCAACCGGGCAAACACTTTGGGTTCGCAAGGACTTAGAGTGCCGGGACGGGTTGGCGGATCCAACACTCTGGGTACCTCCGGGTACTTGGGGTTGGTTGAGGACTTGGTGAACAAACACTTGATATACACTCTCCGGATGTACTTCGGGTGTCACCTGTTGTCCGAGACCACTTGCATGGTTAGCAAGCGTTGTGATTCAATGGCCCTACCGGGCAAACACTTTGGGTTCGCAAGGACTTGGAGTGCCGGGACGGGTTGGCGGATCCAACACTCTGGGTACCTCCGGGTACTTGGGGTTGGTTGAGGACTTGGTGAACAAACACTTGTTGTACACTCTCCGGATGTACTTCGGGTGTCACCTGTTGTCCGAGGCCACTTGCATGGTAGCAAGCGTTGTGATACAATGGCCCTACCGGGCAAACACTTTGGGTTCGCAAGGACTTGGAGTGCCGGGACGGGTTTGCGGATCCAACACTCTGGGTACCTCCGGGTACTTGGGGTTGGTTGAGGACTTGGTGAACAAACACTTGATATACACTCTTCGGATGTACTTCGGGTATCGCCTGTTGTCCGAGACCACTTGCATGGTTAGCAAGCGTTGTGGTCTAATGGCCCTACCGGGCAAACACTTTGGGTTCGCGAGGACTTAGAGTGCTGGTAGTGGTTGGCGGACCCAACACTCTGGGTACCTCCGGGTACTTGGGGTTGGTTGAGGACTTGGTGAACAAACACTTGTTGTACACTCTCCGGATGTACTTCGGGTGTCACCTGTTGTCCGAGACCACTTGCATGGTTAGCAAGCGTTGTGGTCTAATGGCCCTACCGGGCAAACACTTTATGTTCGCGAGGACTTGGAGTGCTGGTAGTGGTTGGCGGACCCAACACTCTGGGTACCTCCGGGTACTTGGGGTTGGTTGAGAACTTGGTGAAGATACCCCTGTCACCTTGTTCGAGGCCACTTGCATGGTCGCAAGCGTTGTGATACAATGGCCCTACCGGGCAAACACTTTGGGTTCGCAAGGACTTGGAGTGCCGGGACGGGTTGGCGGATCCAACACTCTGGGTACCTCCGGGTACTTGGGGTTGGTTGAGGACTTGGTGAGCAAACACTTGATATACGTTCTTCGGATGTACTTCGGGTGTCACCTGTTGTCCGAGGCCACTTGCATGGTCAACGGTTGAGGTGGTGATGGCGGGTCGGTGCTGTAGGGTGCCGGCCTGTTGGCTGCCTTGGCCGGGTTGGTTGGTTAACACTTGATTGAGCTTGCACCCGAGGGTAATGGCACTTGAAGGTGGGTACCGGCCGGCTGACCTGGTGTGATGGTTGGTTGGTGAACACTTGGCGGTACTTGCACTTGGCTGTGCTTGGACTTGAAGGTGGGATCCGGCTGGCCTAGGCCATTGGTGGTTGGTTGGTTGGTTAGCCCTTAGCTGGGCTGGCTGGCTGGCTGGCCATCGGTGGTGTGGTGTGGTGAGGTGTGTGGAGTCGAGCATCGCGCGCCGTTGCCTTCTTCGGAGTGTTGTAGGTACGCAAGTGCTTGCAATGCAAAGAGGTTGGTGATGGAGTGACATTGCCTTCACCATGGAGTTGCGGGTACTTAGGTACTTGCAAGGAGATGGTGGTATGGTGGTGTTGCGTGTGTGGTGTTCGATTAGAAAGATATAATTTCTAAGTCCGGATTAGTGCTGTCAGTGAGGCCGCCGCTAACAGGTCCTGCACGGCCACCGTGGGGCTTGACTTGGCGCTATTCCGGACTTGGGGCGATCACGATGTCCCCGTGCGGGACTTAGAAGATGGAAGAACACAAGTACCCTTATCCCATGACTTGTGAGCGATTGGCATACGTTACCACATGAAGAGAAAAATTGGCTAAGTCCCGGATCCATATTATATGAAGAGAAAAATCGGCTAAGTCCCGGATCCATATTATATGAAGAGAAAAATTGGCTAAGTCCCGGATCCATATTATATGAAGAGAAATATCGGCTAAGTCCAGGATCCATATATAATAACCTAATAATCGGCTAAGTCCCGGATCCATATTATATGAAGAGAAAAATCGGCTTAGTCCAGGATCCATATATAATAACCTAATAATCGGCTAAGTCCAGGATCCATATATAATAACCTAATAACAGGCTAAGTCCAGGATCCATATTATATGAAGAGAAAAATCGGCTAAGTCCGAGATTGGGTCTGTCAGACATACACTTTCAAGATACCACACAAGCAAGCAAGATGGCCTAGTGATGGAACCATATAATATGAAGAGAAAAATCGGCTAAGTCCGAGATTGGGTCTGTCGGAAATACACTATCAAGTTACCACACAAGCAAGCAAGATGGCCTAATGATGGATCCATATGATATGAAGAGAAAAATCGGCTAAGTCCCGGATCCATATTATATGAAGAGAAAAATTGGCTAAGTCCCGGATCCATATTATATGAAGAGAAATATCGGCTAAGTCCAGGATCCATATATAATAACCTAATAATCGGCTAAGTCCCGGATCCATATTATATGAAGAGAAAAATCGGCTAAGTCCAGGATCCATATATAATAACCTAATAATCGGCTAAGTCCAGGATCCATATATAATAACCTAATAACAGGCTAAGTCCAGGATCCATATAATATGAAGAGAAAAATCGGCTAAGTCCCAGATTGGGTCTGTCAGAAATACACTTCCAAGTTACCACACAAGCAAGCAACATGGCCTAGTGATGGATCCATATGATATGAAGAGAAAAATCGGCTAAGTCCCAGATTGGGTCTGTCAGAAATACACTTCCAAGTTACCACACAAGCAAGCAAGATGGCCTAGTGATGGATCCATATAATATGAAGAGAAAAATCGGCTAAGTCCAGGATCCATATAATATGAAGAGAAAAATCGGCTAAGTCCCAGATTGGGTCTGTCAGAAATACACTTCCAAGTTACCACACAAGCAAGCAAGATGGCCTAGTGATGGATCCATATGATATGAAGAGAAAAATCGGCTAAGTCCAGGATCCATATAATATGAAGAGAAAAATCGGCTAAGTCCCAGATTGGGTCTGTCAGAAATACACTTCCAAGTTACCACACAAGCAAGCAAGATGGCCTAGTGATGGATCCATATGATATGAAGAGAAAAATCGGCTAAGTCCCAGATTGGGTCTGTCAGACATACACTATCAAGTTACCACACAAGCAAGCAAGATGGCCTAGTGATGGATCCATATGATATGAAGAGAAAAATCGGCTAAGTCCCAGATTGGGTCTGTCAGAAATACACTTCCAAGTTACCACATGAGCAAGCAAGATGGCCTAGTGATGGATCCATATAATATGCAGAGAAAAATCGGCTAAGTCCCAGATTGGGTCTGTCAGAAATACACTTCCAAGTTACCACATGAGCAAGCAAGTTACCACATGAAGAGAAAGCCGGCAAAGTCTGGGAATGTTACCACATGAACTGGAAAATGGGCAAAAACCTACCTTCACAGGGAACGTGAATAAGTAAGGCTGTAGACATCGGATCGACAAGCCAAAGACTGATATGGAAAGGAAATGAGTAGTACTAGCTTTCCTGAGAGTTGCAGAGCTTAGACTGCATATGAACGAAAGTTATTAAGCGTCAAAGTCAGAGAAGTTACCCAAAGGAACACAAGTTCCAACTTAGAGCATGTATACCGCCTAGACGGTAAGAGGTACGGCCAGGCTGAGGAATAAGGAAATGTTGGCCAACATGTTCCCTAACTATCCCCCGAAGACCGCAAAGCAATCCAACATCAACCAAGAAAGTTATAGCCCGATCAAGGAAACACCTACTTTGCACCGATATTGCACCAAATACATGTACCAAGCACCTTCGGTTGCATACCTGCAGGGGCTTACCATAGTAGGCCATGGAAGACCGATATACCGAACATAATCACTTTCTATCTCCTCGGGTGTTTGAGATAGCGCTTTGCGGTACAAGAACGAAAGTTAGACTATATCTTGGTGCATCTTTTTGCCCAAGATCACAAGACCCTATCTACCAAGGCAAGAAAGTTGTGTGGGGACAAAATGTCCAAAAGTTCCCAAAGTGGCACACTTGAACCATATATTCGAGAAAAACACAAGTGTGGGCCCGAGCTAGCAAGTTGAAATGTTCTGACCGTCAGTAGCCCTAGTTGAGGTGCACTTATCATTATATGAGGCCAACGTGCCAGCTAGTCTCTAAAGGGGCGATATGGGTGTTCCAAGGTTTGTACCCAATTGAGGAAAAAACAGGGTAAGGTACGGTGTACCGCGAATAACTCGGGCTATAGATGTCCGATCGATGAGTTTGGCATATGTATGGAAAGGTCTCGACGAGACCTAACTACCCTGAAAGTATGAAGGCAAAGACTTGAATGACCGGGAAGTTATTAAGTGCACAAGTGGTAAAGTTGCACCAAAGTCCATGTTACCCGAAGTGGTACATGAACACCCAATATTCGACCAAAACACAAGTTTAGAGACGAGCTAGCGAGCTACATTGTTCAGACCGTCAGTAGCCCGCATCAAGACACGCATTTAATTATACGGGGCCTAGCCGCTAGCTCGACTCGAAGTCGGTCATATGGTTGGTTGATGGTTTGGACCGACCACGTGGTGTACCAAGGTGATGTACCTTTCATGAATTAAAACTCTGGCTGTATGGCACTGAGCGACAAGCTAAGGTGTGATTTGGAATAGTCTTGAGTGGGACTATTTAGGAAAAATGCGAACAAAAAATCACAAAGTCCTTGGGCGAAGCTATTAGCGAAACATAGAGCAAATTGGTACCAAAAACTATGGAAATGGGACTTGAGTCAAAAATAACCGCAAGTTGGAGAAGAGATAGCAAGCTTGCGTAGAACAATTATATTTGGTGCATGGTATCACCAACAAAAAAGTATATGGGGCCAAGGTGCTGGCTGGCCTCCAAAGTGGAGATATGGGCGATCCAAAGTTTGTACCCAAGTACGAACAAGTATGGAAAAAACAGGGTAAGGTACCAAGTACCATTAATAACTTCGGCTGTAGATGGCCGAGCGAGGCAAACGGCTCACCGTTGGAAAGGTCTTGGGGAGACCTATCTACCCTGAAAGTTTTATGAGGCTGAGTTGAAAGACCACGGAGATATTAGGTGATGATGGTCCAATTCGGGGACCAAGTCGCAGGAAATGGCACTTGACCAAAATCACCCTTGGAAGGTGAATACCGGCTTACCGGTAAGAGATAGCGACTTGGCGTAGAATATTCATAAGTTGGGCGTGTAGAGACGCAACTTTCATTATATGGGGGCAACCCGGTCAGGGTGCTCCAAGTCGGTCGTTTGGTCGGTATATGGTTTGGGCCGACCACATGGTGTACCAAGTTGAGGTATCTTTCATGAATTATAACTCGGTCAGTTTGCCACCGAGCGACAAGTTGCGGTGTGTTTTGGAATGGTCTTGAGTGGGACTATGAAGGAAAAATACCAATCGAAAATCAGCTTGTCCATGGCCGAAGCTATTAGTGAAACATATAGCAAAATGGGTCCAAAAACGAATGAAATGGGAATTGGACCAAGAATAACGGCAAGTTGGAGAAGAGATAGCAAGTTGGCGTAGAACAATTATATTTGGTGCATGGCATGACCAACAAAAAAGTATATGGGGCCAAGGTGCTAGCTGGCCTCCAAAGTGGAGATATGGGCGATCCAAAGTTTGTACCCAAGTACGAACAAGTATGGAAAAAACAGGGTAAGGTACCAAGTACCATTAATAACTTCGGCTGTAGATGGCCTAGCGAGGCAAACCGCATATCGTTGGAAAGGTATTGGGGAGACCTATCTACCCTGAAAGTTTCATGAGGCTGAGTTGAAAGACCACGGAGATATTAGGTGATGATGGTCCAATTCGGGGACCAAGTCGCAGGAAATGGCACTTGACCAAAATCACGCTTGGAAGGTGAATACCGGCTTACCGGTAAGAGATAGCGACTTGGCGTAGAATATTCATAAGTTGGGCGTGTAGAGACGCAACTTTCATTATATGGGGGCAACCCGGTCAGGGTGCTCCAAGTCGGTCGTTTGGTCGGTTTATGGTTTGGGCCGACCATGTGGTGTACCAAGAAGAGGTACCTTTCATGAATTATAACTCGGTCAGTTTGCCACCGAGCGACAAGTTGCGATGTGATTTGGAATGGTCTTGAGTGGGACTATCAAGCAAAAATACAAATAGAAAATCAGCTTGTCCATGGCCGAAGCTATTAGTGAAACATATAGCAAAATGGGTCCAAAAACGAATGAAATGGGACTTGGACCAAGAATAACGGCAAGTTGGAGAAGAGATAGCAAGTTGACGTAGAACATTTATATTTTGGGCATAGTATGACCAACAAAAAAGTATTTGGGGCCAAGGTGCTGGCTGGCCTCCAAAGTGGAGATATGGGCGATACAAAGTTTGTACCCAAGTACGAACAAGTATGGAAAAAACAGGGTAAGGTACCAAGTACCATTAATAACTTCGGCTGTATATGGCCGAGCGAGACAAACGGCTCACCGTTGGAAAGGTCTCGGGGAGACCTATCTACCCTGAAAGTTTCATGAGGCTGAGTTGAAAGACCACGGAGATATTAGGTGATGATGGTCGTATTCGGGGACCAAGTCGCAGGAAATGGCACTTGACCAAAATCCCCCTTGGAAGGTGAATACCGGCTTACCGGTAAGAGATAGCGACTTGGCGTAGAATATTCATAAGTTGGGCGTGTAGAGACGCAACTTTCATTATATGGGGCCAACCCGGTCAGGGTGCTCCAAGTCGGTCGTTTGGTCGGTTTATGGTTTGGGCCGACCACGTGGTGTACCAAGTTGAGGTACCTTTCATGAATTATAACTCGGTCAGTTTGCCACCGAGCGACAAGCTGCGGTGTGTTTTGGAATGGTCTTGAGTGGGACTATCAAGGAAAAATACAAATAGAAAATCAGCTTGTCCATGGCCGAAGCTATTAGTGAAACATATAGCAAAATGGGTCCAAAAACGAATGAAATGGGACTTGGACCAAGAATAACGGCAAGTTGGAGAAGAGATAGCAAGTTGGCGTAGAACAATTATATTTGGTGCATGGTATGACCAACAAAAAAGTATATGAGGCCAAGGTGCTGGCTGGCCTCCAAAGTGGAGATATGGGCGATCCAAAGTTTGTACCCAAGTATGGCAAAAACTGGTAGAGGTACCTTTCATGAATTACTGCTCAGGCTGTATGGCACTTAGCGGGACGCTTGGCTCTGGTATGGAATAGTCTTGAGTGGGACTATCAAGGAAAAATACGAACAAAAAATCACCATGTCCACGGACGAAGGTATTAGCGAAACTTAGAGCGAAATTGCGACCAAGTCGCTGGAAATGGCCCTTGGACCAAGTATACCGTCAAGGCGGTACGAGATAGCGAGCTGACGTGGAACATTTATAAGTTTGCCTACACGAGACGAAAGTTTAGTTATATGGGGCCAACCCGCTCAGGGTTGTCCAAGTCGGTCATATGGCTGATCGAAATTTTCGACCAAGTACTGAGAAAACAGGGTAAGGTACAGTGTACCTCGAATAACTTCGGCTGTAGATGTCCGAGCGAGGCGAACGGCATAGCGTTGGAAAGGTCTTGAGGTGCTCTAGGCACCCTGAAAGTATGAGAAGGCTACCTGGAAAACTCGTGGAGATATTAGAGAAACATAGGGCCCAAAAGATACCAAGTCGCAGGAAATGGACCCTCCATGAACACCCTAAAATCCCAATTACGGCTAAGTTGCAGGCCAGCTAGCGAAGTGAAATGTTCAAGGCATAACTAGAACACGTTAAGGCGCAACTTTTTGAATCAGAACTTTTTTCGATATCTGGCCCCCAAAGGGGGGATATGGTCGATCCAAGGATTTTTCCAAGTTTCGGTACTTTTTACGGTGTCGCTCATAGCTCCGGCTGTAAGCAAGCAAATGACAATCTAAGACATGATTTGGAAAGGTATTGAGTAGTACTAACTTACGTTAGAACACAGCGAAGCGCTATCGGTTCATGGCAAGGCCGATATAAGCAGTCAAAGATGAAAAATGTTGACAAAATGAACAAAAATTACCTTGGTACGCGAATAGCGGCCAGGGATGAAGAGGTACGAAGGTTGTGTAGAACAATTATAATTAGGACTTGGTACGCTCTAAAAGTTTGCCGAAGACCGCAAAGCGCTCAGACCCATAGAAAGTGGCCATTTGGGCCGAACAGTGCGTGCAAAGAGGTGAAAATGCAAAAATTGCACTTTGGGGGGCGATTTGCGGGGGGAAGGAGGGGTCGGAGGGCAAAGTGTCGCTTGACCAAAAAGTCTTATCTCGTCGAGATCTACAACATTGCCGAAGACCGCAAAGCGATAGCTCGCAATCGAAAAATCGAGAATTTGAAAATTTTCTAAGTCTTGGGCTCCCTAAGGAAAAGTTTCAAAAATCACGTTTGTCCCCAATTTTGAAGGGGAAGGAGTCGGTTCCGGGGCATGGTGTCTTCGGCAAAAAGTCTTATCTTTTTGCGTACTTTCGACTAGTTCAATAAAAATTTTTGACCCAAAAATTGTTCGGCGGACCCCTAGGTCGAAAACCCCGAAAAAAGTCGAAAAAAGTCGAAAATGTCGAAAAATGAGAAAACCTCATATTCGGGCTCTACACGAGCCCCAGATATTGAAAAGTGAAATCCGCGGTCGATTTGGAACAAAAAATTGACCTAGGCAAAGTTGTATGGAGGTAGGGACCCCTAAGAAAAAAGTTTGGTCCCGAGGCTCCTTGGACCACCAAGTCCCTAGGTCGGACCAAAATCGGAAAAAATCCGACCAAAGTCGAAAGTGTCGAAAATTTTAAAAAACCCCTTTTGGGGCCCTATGGCCTCCCTAGATAATGAAAAGTGAGGTCCGCGGCCGATCCGGAAGAAAAACTTGACCTAGGCAAACTTGTATGACGGTGGGGACCCAAAAAAATTTCGATGAGTGTAGTTTAGACAGGCCGGAAAATGTATCGGTGGTCCGTATCAAGGGACGTCTTTTAGTTCCATGGGGTGGTGGTCGTCGAACAAAGTCGCCTAGGTCGACCACCAGAAAGACCAGTCGTGTTGTAATGGATGTTTTGACCACTTTACTAGGGAAACCTAGTAGGTCGAAGCAAATTTGGGGTTCGAGATGAGTTGGTGAAAGTTGGTCCAACCTAGGTGTGCTTGGTGGAGGTTGACCATGAAAGTAGAGCATGATGGGAATGACCATAACTTTGGTTCTAGATGTCGGATCGGTACACTTTCGGCAGTTTTGGAAAGGTGAAGGCCTGCTCTAGCTATGTTTTCTACCAAGCTGAGCGCCTACTAGTGACCCGGAGGAGGTATTAAGGGTCAAAGGCAAAAAGGGGTACCCTAAAGTGCGTGTGACCAAGAAAATGGGAAAAACGGTATCGCCTATAGCTCAGGCTGTATGGCTCGGATCGGAAAGCTTGGATATGCGTTGGAAAGGTCTTGACGAGCGCTAGCTATGTGTCCTACCAAGCGAAGCGCTAGGTGTTGAGCAAGTCGGTCATATTAGAGGGCAAAGGTGAAAAATGGTGGTTTAGAGGCGAAAATTCACCTTATGATCGAAAATAGCGGGCGAACGATAAGAGCTACGAACACGGCGTAGAACAATCATAAGTACGTTACCACAAGACCTAACTTTGGCCAATATAGAGCGAGAAGATCGGAGGTACCCATCAGGGTGATATGGCTGGTTCAAAGTTGGACCAAAACGAGACTTGAGAAATGGATTGAAACACGGTATCGCGAATAACTCAGGCTGTATGGAACGGATCGACAAGCTTAGATCAGTGTTGGAAAGGTCGAACCGAGCGCTAACTATAATCCCAAACAACCGAAGCGCTAAGTGTTGAGCAAAACTGAGTTATTAAGCGACAAAGTGGAAAAATAATACCAAAATGGCCAAAAATCACACAAGACCAAGAATACCGAGCAAGCGGTAAGAGATAGCGGGTTGACGTAGAATACTTATAAGTTTGCCTCTACGAGACCTAAAAGTCGTCCATAGAAAGCGAGAAGATCGGACCACTCTGGAAGGGTGATACGAGTGGTCAAAAATTAGCAAAAATGAAACATGGCTAAAATGGATTTGACTTGTGCACCATGTAGCTCCGGCTGTATGGCATGGATTGTAGAGCTAGGATATGTTTTGGAAAGGTAACACCCAGCGCTAGATACGACTAGAAGAAAGCAAAGCGCTAACTAGCATGATTTGGAAGTTATTAAGCGTCAAAGTCGAAAAATGTTACCAAAATTGAAACTCGAGTACATTGGGCCAAAAAGTACAAGTTGTGAAATTTGGACTTACGAGTAAAATACCGAGCAGGCGGTAAGAGATAGAGACTTGGTGTAGAACAATTATAAGTTGGGCATGTTATAACCTATATTTGGCCCGAACATAGTCTCGAGATCGGTGGTACCTAAAAGGGTGGTACAGGTGTTAGATGGTTTTCCCAGAGCATAAGCTCCACATGATATGGGAAACGGGAAACATCATAACTTCGGCTGTATGGCATGGAATGGAACGAACAAGGTATCGATGGAAAGAGAAAAGGTAGCGCTAACTATAATTCCTTCCAAGCAAAGCGCTAGCATGTGACCGTTTGGGTGTTATTGTGAGTCAAAGTCTGAAATTGTTACCACGAGAGGCGAAAATCCAACTAAGTCCATGAATACCGGGCTGGCGGTAAGAGATACGGCTTGGCCGTAGAACATTTATAAGTTGGCCAAGACAAGGCCTAAGTTTCGTCCATAGACGACAAGAAGATCGAAGATACCTGAAGGTGAGATATGGGCGTCCCAAAGTGGGCCTTTGAAAAAGTGACAAACTTCCCTTATAACAGCATACACCAAATATCTCTGGCTCTATGGCACCGAATAAGAAGTTGAGCTCAGCGACAGAAAGGTGATAGTCAGCGCTAAATATCATACGAACAGAGTGAAGCGCTAAAGGGAAAGGATCTTGGTGATATAAGGTGACAAAGTCGAGAAAAGTTGCCTCAAAATCATGAAAAATGTGAAAAAATGGCTAAGTCCCGGGTGCCTTAAGGGCAGGTTAATCGAATGTACCGAGCTGGCGGTACGAGATAGAGACTTGGTGTAGAACAATTATATGTTTGGCATGGCAAGACCTACATTCGGCCAATACAAAGTGAGAAGATCAAAGATACCCGCAAGGGTGATATTGGTGTCCAAAGGAAAAAAGCACTAAGTCTTGGGAAACTTATATGAAGAAAAAGGACCCTGATGGGTCATATGGGATGGATCGAAAAATCGGCTAAGTCCCAAAATGGGGATGTCAGAACTACACTCATGTGTTACCACATCAAGCAAGGCAAACTTATATGAAGGAAAGGACCCTGATGGGTCATATGGTATTGATCGAAAAATCGGCTAAGTCCCAAAATGGGGATGTCAGAACTACACTCAAATGTTACCACACCAAGCAAGGCAAACTTATATGAAGCAAAGGACCCTGATGGGTCATATGGTATTGATCGAAAAATCGGCTAAGTCCCAAAATGGGGATGTCAGAACTACACTCAAATGTTACCACACCAAGCAAGGCAAACTTATATGAAGGCAAGGACCCTGATGGGTCATATGGTATTTTACGAAAAATCGGCTAAGTCCCAAAATGGGGATGTCAGAACTACACTCAAATGTTACCACACCAAGCAAGGCAAACTTATATGAAGCAAAGGACCCTGATGGGTCATATGGTATTTTACGAAAAATCGGCTAAGTCCCAAAATGGGGATGTCAGAACTACACTCAAATGTTACCACACCAAGCAAGGCAAACTTATATGAAGCAAAGGACCCTGTATTGAATGTGTGCTGTATTAAGATGGGAGATGAAGAAGATCAAGATTCATCTCCATGCAGCATCCCATTCATCTCCCAGCATCCTAACATATGAATTTCTATGGATTTATGAAAAATCGACTGAGTCCGAGATGCCTTAAAGTAGGGATGCTCTATCAAGATGGGAGATGAAGAAGATTAAGATTCATCTCCATGCAGCATCCCATTCATCTCGCAGCATCCTTACATATGAATCTCTTAGAATTTATGAAAAATCGACTAAGTCCGAGATGCCTTTAAGTAGGGATGCTGTATTAAGATGGGAGATGAAGAAGATCAAGATTCATCTCCATGCAGTATCCCATTCATCTCGCAGCATCCTAACATATGTTTTTCTAAGAATTTATGAAAAATCGACTAAGTCCGAGATGCCTTTAAGAAGGGATGCTGTAATGAGATGGGAGATGAAGAAGATCAAGAATCATCTCCATGCAGCATCCCATACATCTCGCAGCATCCTAACATATGAATTTCTTAGAATTTATGAAAAATCGACTAAGTCCGAGATGCCTTTAAGTAGGGATGCTGTATTAAGATGGGAGATGTAGAAGATCAAGATTCATCTCCATGCAGCATCCCATTCATCTCGCAGCATCCTAACATATGAATTTCTTAGAATTTATGAAAAATCGGCTAAGTCCGAGATGCCTTTAAGTAGGGATGCTGTATTAAAATGGGAGATGTAGAAGATCAAGATTCATCTCCATGCAGCATCCCATTCATCTCGCAGCATCCTAACATATGTTTTTCTTAGAATTTATGAAAAATCGACTAAGTCCGAGATGCCTTTAAGTAGGGATGCTGTATTGAGATGGGAGATGTAGAAGATCAAGATTCATCTCCATGCAGTATCCCATTCATCTCGCAGCATCCTAACATATGTTTTTCTAAGAATTTATGAAAAATCGACTAAGTCCGAGATGCCTTTAAGAAGGGATGCTGTAATGAGATGGGAGATGAAGAAGATCAAGAATCATCTCCATGCAGCATCCCATACATCTCGCAGCATCCTAACATATGAATTTCTTAGAATTTATGAAAAATCGACTAAGTCCGAGATGCCTTTAAGTAGGGATGCTGTATTAAGACGGGAGATGAAGAAGATCAAGATTCATCTCCATGCAGCATCCGATTCATCTCGCAGCATCCTAACATATGATTTTCTTAGAATTTATGAAAAATCGACTAAGTCCGAGATGCCTTTCAGTAGGGATGCTGTATTAAGACGGGAGATGAAGAAGATCAAGATTCATCTCCATGCAGCATCCCATTTATCTCGCAGCATCCTAACATATGTTTTTCTAAGAATTTATGAAAAATCGACTAAGTCCGAGATGCCTTTCAGTAGGGATGCTGTATTATGATGGGAGATGAAGAAGATCAAGATTCATCTCCATGCAGCATCCCATTCATCTCGCAGCATCCTACCATATGTTTTTCTAAGAATCTATGAAAAATCGACTAAGTCCGAGATGCCTTTAAGTAGGGATGCTGTATTAAGATAGGAGATGTAAAAGATCAAGATTTATCTCCATGCAGCATCACATTCATCTCGCAGCATCCTAACATATGTTTTTCTTAGAATTTATGAAAAATCGACTAAGGCCGAGATGCCTTTAAGTAGGGATGCTGTATTATGATGGGAGATTAAGAAGATCAAGATTTATCTCCATGCAGCATCCCATTCATCTCGCAGCATCCTAACATATGTTTTACTTAGAATTTATGAAAAATCGACTAAGTCCGAGGTGCCTTTAAGTAGGGATGCTGTATTGAGACGGGAGATGAAGAAGATCAAGATTCATCTCCATGCAGCATCCCATTCATCTCGCAGCATCCTAACATATGAATTTCTTAGAATTTATGAAAAATCGACTAAGTCCGAGATGGCTTTAAGTAGGGATGCTGTATTAAGATGGGAGATGAAGAAGATCAAGATTCATCTCAATGCAGCATCCCATTCATCTCGCAGCATCCTAACATATGAATTTCTATGAATTTATGAAAAATCGACTAAGTCCGAGATGCCTTTAAGTAGGGAAGCTGTTTTAAGACGGGAGACGAAGAAGATCAAGATTCATCTCCTTGCAGCATCCCATTAATTTCGCATCATCCCAACATATGTTTTTCTTAGAATTTATGAAAAATCGACTAAGTCCGAGATGCCTTTAAGTAGTCATGCTGTATCAAGATGGGAGATGAAGAAGATCAAGATTCATCTCCATGCAGCATCCCATTCATCTCCCAGCATCCTAACATAGGTTTTTCTTAGAATTTATGAAAAATCGACTAAGTCCGAGATGCCTTTAAGTAGGGATACTGTATTAAGATGGGAGATGAAGAAGATCAAGATTTATCTCCATGCAGCATCCCATTCATCTCCCAGCATCCTAACATATGTTTTTCTTAGAATTTATGAAAAATCGACTAAGTCCGAGATGCCTTTAAGTAGGGATGCTGTATTAAGATGGGAGATGAAGAAGATCAAGATTCATCTCCATGCAGCATCCCATACATCTCGCAGCATCCTAACATATGTTTTTCTTAGAATTTATGAAAAATCGACTAAGTCCGAGATGCCTTTAAGTAGGGATGCTGTATTGAGATGGGAGATGAAGAAGATCAAGATTCATCTCCATGCAGCATCCCATTCATCTCGCAGCATCAAAACATATGTTTTTCTTAGAATTTATGAAAAATCGACTAAGTCCGAGATGCCTTCAAGTAGGGATGCTGTATTAAGATGGGAGATGAAGAAGATCAAGATTCATCTCCATGCAGCATCCCATTCATCTCGCAGCATCCTAACATATGTTTTTCTTAGAATTTATGAAAAATCGACTAAGTCCGAGATGCCTTTAAGTAGGGATGCTGTATTAAAATGGGAGATGAAGAAGATCAAGATTCATCTCCATGCAGCATCCCATTCATCTCGCAGCATCCTAACATATGAATTTCTTAGAATTTATGAAAAATCGACTAAGTCCGAGATGCCTTTAAGTAGGGATGCTGTATTGAGATGGGAGATGAAGAAGATCAAGATTTATCGCCATGCAGCATCCCATTCATCTCGCAGCATCCTTACATATGTTTTTCTTAGAATTTATGAAAAATCGACTAAGTCCGAGATACCTTTAAGTAGGGATGCTGTTTTGAGATGGGAGATGTAGGAAATCAAGATTCATCTCCATGCAGCATCTCATTCATCTCGCAGCATCCTAACATATGATTTTCTTAGAATTTATTAAAAATCGACTAAGTCCGAGATGCCTTTAAGTAGGGATGCTGTATTAAGATGGGAGATGAAGAAGATCAAGATTTATCTCCATGCAGCATCCCATTCATCTCGCAGCATCCTAACATATGCTTTTCTTAGAATTTATGAAAAATCGACTAAGTCCGAGATGCCTTTAAGTAGGGATGCTGTATTAAGATGAGAGATGAAGAAGATCAAGATCCATCTCCATGCAGCATCCCATTCATCTCCCAGCATCCTAACATATGTTTTTCTTAGAATTTATGAAAAATCGACTAAGTCCGAGATGCCTTTTAGTAGGGATGTTGTTTTGAGATGGGAGATGTAGGAGATCAAGATTCATCTCCATGCAGCATCCCATTCATCTCGCAGCATCCTTCCATATGTTTTTCTTAGACTTTATGAAAAATCGACTAAGTCCGAGATGCCTTCAAGTAGGGATGCTGTATTAAGATGGGAGACGAAGAAGATCAAGATTCATCTCCATGCAGCATCCCATTCATCTCGCAGCATCCTAACATATGTTTTTCTTAGAATTTATGAAAAATCGACTAAGTCCGAGATGCCTTTAAGTAGGGATGCTGTATTAAGATGGGAGATGAAGAAGATCAAGATTCATCTCGCAGCATCCTAACATATGTTTTTCTTAGAATTTATGAAAAATCGACTAAGTCCGAGATGCCTTTAAGTAGGGATGCTGTATTAAGATGGGAGATGAAGAAGATCAAGATTCATCTCCATGCAGCATCCCATTCATCTCGCAGCATCATAACATATGTTTTTCTTAGAATTTATGAAAAATCGACTAAGTCCGAGATGCCTTCAAGTAGGGATGCTGTATTAAGATGGGAGATGAAAAAGATCAAGATTCATCTCCATGCAGCATCCCATTCATCTCGCAGCATCCTAACATATGTTTTTCTTAGAATTTATGAAAAATCGACTAAGTCCGAGATGCCTTTAAGTAGGGATGCTGTATTAAAATGGGAGATGAAGAAGATCAAGATTCATCTCCGTGCAGCATCCCATTCATCTCCCAGCATCCTAACTTATGTTTTTCTTAGAATTTATGAAAAATCGACTAAGTCCGAGATGCCTTTAAGTAGGGATGCTGTATTGAGATGGGAGATGAAGAAGATCAAGATTCATCTCCATGCAGCATCCCATTCATCTCGCAGCATCCTTACATATGTTTTTCTTAGAATTTATTAAAAATCGACTAAGTCCGAGATGCCTTTAAGAAGGGATGCTGTATTAAGATGGGAGATGAAGAAGATCAAGATTCATCTCCATGCAGCATCCCATTCATCTCGCAGCATCCTAACATATGTTTTTCTAAGAATTTATGAAAAATCGACTAAGTCCGAGATGCCTTTAAGTAGGGATGCTGTATTGAGATGGGAGATGACGAAGATCAAGATTCATCTCCATGCAGCATCTCATTCATCTCCCAGCATCCTAACATATGAATTTCTTAGAATTTATGAAAAATCGACTAAGTCCGAGATGCCTTTAAGTAGGGATGCTGTATTAAGATGGGAGATGAAGAAGATCAAGATTCATCTCCATGCAGCATCCCATTCATCTCGCAGCATCCTGACATATGTTTTTCTTAGAATTTATGAAAAATCGACTAAGTCCGAGATGCCTTTAACTAGGGATGCTGTATTAAGATGGGAGATGAAGAAGATCAAGATTCATCTCCATGCAGCATCCCATTCATCTCGCAGCATCCTAACATATGTTTTTCTTAGAATTTATGAAAAATCGACTAAGTCCGAGATGCCTTTAAGTAGGGATGCTGTATTAAGATGGGAGATGAAGAAGATCAAGATTCATCTCCATGCAGCATCCCATTCATCTCGCAGCAACCTAACATATGTTTTTCTTAGAATTTATGAAAAATCGCTTAAGTCCGAGATGCCTTTAAGTAGGGATGCTCTATTAGGATGGGAGCTGAAGAAGATCAAGATTCATCTCCATGCAGCATCCCATTCATCTCGCAGCATCCTAACATATGAATTTCTTAGAATTTATGAAAAATCGACTAAGTCCGAGATGGCTTGAGGTAGGGATGCTGTATTAAGATGGGAGATGTAGAAGATCAAGATTCATCTCCATGCAGCATCCCATTCATCTCCCAGCATCCTAACATATGAATTTCTTAGAATTTATGAAAAATCGACTAAGTCCGAGATGCCTTTAAGTAGGGATGCTGTATTGAGATGAGAGATGTAGGAGATCAAGATTCATCTCCATGCAGCATCCCATTCATCTCGCAGCATCCTTACATATGAATTTCTATGAATTTATGAAAATTCGACTAAGTCCGAGATGGCTTTAAGTAGGGATGCTGTATTGAGATGGGAGATGTAGGAGATCAAAATTCATCTCCATGCAGCATCCCATTCATCTCGCAGCATCCTAACATATGAATTTCTTAGAATTTATGAAAAATCGACTAAGTCCGAGATGCCTTTAAGTAGGGATGCTGTATTCAGATGGGAGATGTAGGAGATTAAGATGCATCTCCATGCAGCATCCCATTCATCTCCCAGCATCCTAACATATGAATTTCTATGAATTTATGAAAAATCGACTAAGTCCGAGATGCCTTTAAGTAGGGATGCTGTATTGAGATGAGAGATGTAGGAGATCAAGATTCATCTCCATGCAGCATCCCATTCATCTCGCAGCATCCTTACATATGAATTTCTATGAATTTATGAAAAATCGACTAAGTCCGAGATGGCTTTAAGTAGGGATGCTGTATTGCGATGGGAGATGTAGAAGATCAAGATTCATCTCCATGCAGCATCCCATTCATCTCGCAGCATCCTAACATATGAATTTCTATGAATTTATGAAAAATCGACTAAGTCCGAGATGCATTTAAGTAGGGATGCTGTATTAAGATGGGAGATGAAGAAGATCAAGATTCATCTCCATGCAGCATCCCATTCATCTCGCAGCATCCTAACTTATGTTTTTCTTAGAATTTATGAAAAATCGACTAAGTCCGAGATGGCTTTAAGTAGGGATGCTGTAATGAGACGGGAGATGAAGAAGATCAAGGTTCATCTCTATGCAGCATCCCATTCATCTCGCAGCATCCTTACATATGTTTTTCTTGTAATTTATGAAAAATCGACTAAGTCCGAGATGCCTTTAAGTAGAGATGCTGTATTAGTATGGGAGTTGAAGAAGATCAAGATTCATCTCCATGCAGCATCCCATTCATCTCGCAGCATCCTAACATATGAATTTCTATGAATTTATGAAAAATCGACTAAGTCCGAGATGCATTTAAGTAGGGATGCTGTATTAAGATGGGAGATGAAGAAGATCAAGATTCATCTCCATGCAGCATCCCATTCATCTCCCAGCATCCTAACATATGAATTTCTTAGAATTTATGAAAAATCGACTAAGTCCGAGATGGCTTTAAGTAGGGATGCTGTAATGAGACGGGAGATGAAGAAGATCAAGGTTCATCTCTATGCAGCATCCCATTCATCTCGCAGCATCCTTACATATGAATTTCTATGAATTTGTGAAAAATCGACTAAGTCCGAGATGCCTTTAAGTAGGGATGCTGTATTAAGATGGGAGATGAAGAAGATCAAGATTCATCTCCATGCAGCATCCCATTCATCTCCCAGCATCCTAACATATGAATTTCTTAGAATTTATGAAAAATCGACTAAGTCCGAGATGCCTTTAACTAGGGATGCTGTATTAAGATGGGAGATGAAGAAGATCAAGATTCATCTCCATGCAGCATCCCATTCATCTCGCAGCATCCTAACATATGTTTTTCTTAGAATTTATGAAAAATCGCTTAAGTCCGAGATGCCTTTAAGTAGGGATGCTCTATTAAGATGGGAGCTGAAGAAGATCAAGATTCATCTCCATGCAGCATCCCATTCATCTCGCAGCATCCTAACATATGAATTTCTTAGAATTTATGAAAAATCGACTAAGTCCGAGATGGCTTGAGGTAGGGATGCTGTATTAAGATGGGAGATGTAGAAGATCAAGATTCATCTCCATGCAGCATCCCATTCATCTCCCAGCATCCTAACATATGAATTTCTTAGAATTTATGAAAAATCGACTAAGTCCGAGATGCCTTTAAGTAGGGATGCTGTATTGAGATGAGAGATGTAGGAGATCAAGATTCATCTCCATGCAGCATCCCATTCATCTCGCAGCATCCTTACATATGAATTTCTATGAATTTATGAAAATTCGACTAAGTCCGAGATGGCTTTAAGTAGGGATGCTGTATTGAGATGGGAGATGTAGGAGATCAAGATGCATCTCCATGCAGCATCCCATTCATCTCGCAGCATCCTAACATATGAATTTCTATGAATTTATGAAAAATCGACTAAGTCCGAGATGCCTTTTAGTAGGGATGCTGTTTTGAGATGGGAGATGTAGGAGATCAAGATTCATCTCCATGCAGCATCCCATTCATCTCGCAGCATCCTTCCATATGTTTTTCTTAGACTTTATGAAAAATCGACTAAGTCCGAGATGCCTTCAAGTAGGGATGCTGTATTAAGATGGGAGACGAAGAAGATCAAGATTCATCTCCATGCAGCATCCCATTCATCTCGCAGCATCCTAACATATGTTTTTCTTAGAATTTATGAAAAATCGACTAAGTCCGAGATGCCTTTAAGTAGGGATGCTGTATTAAGATGGGAGATGAAGAAGATCAAGATTCATCTCGCAGCATCCTAACATATGTTTTTCTTAGAATTTATGAAAAATCGACTAAGTCCGAGATGCCTTTAAGTAGGGATGCTGTATTAAGATGGGAGATGAAGAAGATCAAGATTCATCTCCATGCAGCATCCCATTCATCTCGCAGCATCATAACATATGTTTTTCTTAGAATTTATGAAAAATCGACTAAGTCCGAGATGCCTTCAAGTAGGGATGCTGTATTAAGATGGGAGATGAAAAAGATCAAGATTCATCTCCATGCAGCATCCCATTCATCTCGCAGCATCCTAACATATGTTTTTCTTAGAATTTATGAAAAATCGACTAAGTCCGAGATGCCTTTAAGTAGGGATGCTGTATTAAAATGGGAGATGAAGAAGATCAAGATTCATCTCCGTGCAGCATCCCATTCATCTCCCAGCATCCTAACTTATGTTTTTCTTAGAATTTATGAAAAATCGACTAAGTCCAAGATGCCTTTTAGTAGGGATGCTGTATTAAGATGGGAGATGTAGAAGATCAAGATTCATCTCCATGCAGCATCCCATTCATCTCGCAGCATCCTAACATATGAATTTCTATGAATTTATGAAAAATCGACTAAGTCCGAGATGCATTTAAGTAGGGATGCTGTATTAAGATGGGAGATGAAGAAGATCAAGATTCATCTCCATGCAGCATCCCATTCATCTCGCAGCATCCTAACATATGTTTTTCTTAGAATTTATGAAAAATCGACTAAGTCCGAGATGGCTTTAAGTAGGGATGCTGTAATGAGACGGGAGATGAAGAAGATCAAGATTCATCTCCATGCAGCATCTCATTCATCTCCCAGCATCCTAACATATGAATTTCTTAGAATTTATGAAAAATCGACTAAGTCCGAGATGCCTTTAAGTAGGGATGCTGTATTGAGATGGGAGATGAAGAAGATCAAGATTCATCTCCATGCAGCATCCCATTCATCTCCCAGCATCCTAACATATGAATTTCTTAGAATTTATGAAAAATCGACTAAGTCCGAGATGCCTTTAACTAGGGATGCTGTATTAAGATGGGAGATGAAGAAGATCAAGATTCATCTCCATGCAGCATCCCATTCATCTCGCAGCATCCTAACATATGTTTTTCTTAGAATTTATGAAAAATCGACTAAGTCCGAGATGCCTTTAAGTAGGGATGCTGTATTAAGATGGGAGATGAAGAAGATCAAGATTCATCTCCATGCAGCATCCCATTCATCTCGCAGCAACCTAACATATGTTTTTCTTAGAATTTATGAAAAATCGCTTAAGTCCGAGATGCCTTTAAGTAGGGATGCTCTATTAAGATGGGAGCTGAAGAAGATCAAGATTCATCTCCATGCAGCATCCCATTCATCTCGCAGCATCCTAACATATGAATTTCTTAGAATTTATGAAAAATCGACTAAGTCCGAGATGGCTTGAGGTAGGGATGCTGTATTAAGATGGGAGATGTAAAAGATCAAGATTCATCTCCATGCAGCATCCCATTCATCTCCCAGCATCCTAACATATGAATTTCTTAGAATTTATGAAAAATCGACTAAGTCCGAGATGCCTTTAAGTAGGGATGCTGTATTGAGATGAGAGATGTAGGAGATCAAGATTCATCTCCATGCAGCATCCCATTCATCTCGCAGCATCCTTACATATGAATTTCTATGAATTTATGAAAATTCGACTAAGTCCGAGATGGCTTTAAGTAGGGATGCTGTATTGAGATGGGAGATGTAGGAGATCAAAATTCATCTCCATGCAGCATCCCATTCATCTCCCAGCATCCTAACATATGAATTTCTTAGAATTTATGAAAAATCGACTAAGTCCGAGATGCCTTTAAGTAGGGATGCTGTATTAAGATGGGAGATGAAGAAGATCAAGATTCATCTCCATGCAGCATCCCATTCATCTCGCAGCATCCTAACATATGAATTTCTATGAATTTATGAAAAATCGACTAAGTCCGAGATGCCTTTAAGTAGGGATGCTGTATTGAGATGAGAGATGTAGGAGATCAAGATTCATCTCCATGCAGCATCCCATTCATCTCGCAGCATCCTTACATATGAATTTCTATGAATTTATGAAAAATCGACTAAGTCCGAGATGGCTTTAAGTAGGGATGCTGTATTGAGATGAGAGATGAAGGAGATCAAGATTCATCTCCATGCAGCATCCCATTCATCTCGCAGCATCCTAACATATGAATTTCTATGAATTTATGAAAAATCGACTAAGTCCGAGATGCCTTTAAGTAGGGATGCTGCATGGAGATGAGAGATGTAGGAGATCAAGATTCATCTCCATGCAGCATCCCATTCATCTCGCAGCATCCTAACATATGAATTTCTATGAATTTATGAAAAATCGACTAAGTCCGAGATGGCTTTAAGTAGGGATGCTGTATTGAGATGAGAGATGTAGGAGATCAAGATTCATCTCCATGCAGCATCCCATTCATCTCGCAGCATCCTAACATATGAATTTCTATGAATTTATGAAAAATCGACTAAGTCCGAGATGCCTTTAAGTAGGGATGCTGTATTAAGATGGGAGATGGAGAAGATCAAGATTCATCTCCATGCAGCATCCCATTCATCTCGCAGCATCCTAACATATGTTTTTCTTAGAATTTATGAAAAATCAACTAAGTCCGAGATGCCTTTAAGTAGGGATGCTGTATTAAGATGGGAGATGAAGAAGATCAAAATTCATCACCATGCAGCATCCCATTCATCTCCCAGCATCCTAACATATGAATTTCTTAGAATTTATGAAAAATCGACTAAGTCCGAGAAGCCTTTAACTAGGGATGCTGTTTTGAGATGGGAGATGAAGAAGATCAAGATTCATCTCCATGCAGCATCCCATTCATCTCGCAGCATCCTTACATATGATTTTCTATGAATTTATGAAAAATCGACTAAGTCCAAGATGGCTTTAAGTAGGGATGCTGTATTGAGATGGGAGATGTAGGAGATCAAGATCCATCTCCATGCAGCATCCCATTCATCTCGCAGCATCCTAACATATGAATTTCTTAGAATTTATGAAAAATCGACTAAGTCCGAGATACCTTTAAGTAG
This sequence comes from Anopheles coustani, assembly GCF_943734705.1. NCBI lineage: Eukaryota > Metazoa > Arthropoda > Insecta > Diptera > Culicidae > Anopheles > Anopheles coustani. The sequence goes on along the minus strand of NW_026525124.1, from coordinate 36,997 downwards.
GGATGCTGTATTGAGATGGGAGATGTAGGAGATCAATATTCATCTCCATGCAGCATCCCATTCTTCTCGCAGCATCCTAACATATGAATTTCTATGAATTCATGAAAAATCGACTAAGTCCGAGATGCCTTTTAGTAGGGATGCTGTATTGAGATGGGAGATGTAGGAGATCAAGATTCATCTCCATGCAGCATCCCATTCATCTCGCAGCATCCTAACATATGTTTTTCTTAGAATTTATGAAAAATCGACTAAGTCCGAGATGCCTTTAAGTAGGGATGCTGTATTAGGATAGGAGATGAAGAAGATCAAGATTCATCTCCATGCAGCATCCCATTCATCTCGCAGCATCCTAACATATGTTTTTCTTAGAATTTATGAAAAATCGACTAAGTCCGAGATACCTTTAAGTAGGGATGCTGTATTGAGATGGGAGATGTAGGAGATCAATATTCATCTCCATGCAGCATCCCATTCTTCTCGCAGCATCCTAACATATGAATTTCTATGAATTCATGAAAAATCGACTAAGTCCGAGATGCCTTTAAGTAGGGATGCTGTATTGAGATGGGAGATGTAGGAGATCAAGATTCATCTCCATGCAGCATCCCATTCATCTCGCAGCATCCTAACATATGAATTTCTATGAATTTATGAAAAATCGACTAAGTCCGAGATGCCTTTAAGTAGGGATGCTGTATTGAGATGGAAGATGTAGGAGATCAAGGTTCATCTCCATGCAGCATCCCATTCATCTCGCAGCATCCTAACATATGTTTTTCTTAGAATTTATGAAAAATCGACTAAGTCCGAGATGCCTTTAAGTACGGATGCTGTATTAAGATGGGAGATGTAGAAGATCAAGATTCATCTCCATGCAGCATCCCATTCATCTCGCAGCATCCTAACATATAAATTTCTTAGAATTTATGAAAAATCGACTAAGTCCGAGATGCCTTTAAGTAGGGATGCTGTATCGAGATGGGAGATGAAGAAGATCAAGATTTATCTCCATGCAGCATCCCATTCTCCTCGCAGCATCCTAACATATGTTTTTCTTAGAATTTATGAAAAATCGACTAAGTCCAAGATGCCTTTAAGTAGGGATGCTGTATTAAGATGGGAGATGAAAAAGATCAAGATTCATCTCCATGCAGCATCCCATTCATCTCGCAGCATCCTAACATATGTTTTTCTTAGAATTTATGAAAAATCGACTTAGTTCGAGATGCCTTTGAGTAGGGATGCTGTATTGAGATGGGAGATGTAGGAGATCAAGATTCATCTCCATGCAGCATCCCATTCATCTCGCAGCATCCTAACATATGAATTTCTAGGAATTTATGAAAAATCGACTAAGTCCGAGATGCCTTTAAGTAGGGATGCTGTATTGAGATGGGAGATGTAGGAGATCACGATTCATCTCCATGCAGCATCCCATTCATCTCGCAGCATCCTAACATATGAATTTCTTAGAATTTATGCAAAATCGACTATGTCCGAGATGCCTTTAAGTAGGGATGCTGTATTAAGATGGGAGATGTAGGAGATCAAGATTCATCTCCATGCAGCATCCCATTCATCTCGCAGCATCCTAACATATAAATTTCTTAGAATTTATGAAAAATCGACTAAGTCCGAGATGCCTTTAAGTAGGGATGCTGTATCGAGATGGGAGATGTAGGAGATCAAGATTCATCTCCATGCAGCATCCCATTCATCTCGCAGCATCCTAACATATGAATTTCTAAGAATTTATGAAAAATCGGCTAAGTCCGAGATGCCTTTAAGTAGGGATGCTGTATTAAGATGGGAGATGTAGGAGATCACGATTCATCTCCATGCAGCATCCCATTCATCTCGCAGCATCCTAACATATGAATTTCTAAGAATTTATGAAAAATCGACTAAGTCCGAGATGCCTTTAAGTAGGGATGCTGTATTGAGATGGGAGAAGAAGAAGATCAAGATTCATCTCCATGCAGCATCTTATTCATCTCGCAGCATCCTAACATATGAATTTCTAAGAATTTATGAAAAATCGACTAAGTCCGAGATGCCTTTAAGTAGGGATGCTGTATTGAGATGGGAGAAGAAGAAGATCAAGATTCATCTCCATGCAGCATCTTATTCATCTCGCAGCATCCTAACATATGAATTTCTAAGAATTTATGCAAAATCGACTATGTCCGAGATGCCTTTAAGTAGGGATGCTGTATTGAGATGGGAGATGTAGGAGATCACGATTCATCTCCATGCAGCATCCCATTCATCTCGCAGCATCCTAACATATGTTTTTCTTAGAATTTATGAAAAATCGACTTAGTTCGAGATGCCTTTGAGTAGGGATGCTGTATTGAGATGGGAGATGTAGGAGATCAAGATTCATCTCCATGCAGCATCCCATTCATCTCGCAGCATCCTAACATATGAATTTCTAAGAATTTATGAAAAATCGACTAAGTCCGAGATGCCTTTAAGTAGGGATGCTGTATTGAGATGGGAGATGTAGGAGATCAAGATTCATCTCCATGCAGCATCCCATTCATCTCGCAGCATCCTAACATATGAATTTCTAAGAATTTATGAAAAATCGACTAAGTCCGAGATGCCTTTAAGTAGGGATGCTGTATTGAGATGGGAGATGTAGGAGATCACGATTCATCTCCATGCAGCATCCCATTCATCTCGCAGCATCCTAACATATGAATTTCTAAGAATTTATGAAAAATCGACTAAGTCCGAGATGCCTTTAAGTAGGGATGCTGTATTAAGATGGGAGATGTAGGAGATCACGATTCATCTCCATGCAGCATCTTATTCATCTCGCAGCATCCTAACATATGAATTTCTAAGAATTTATGAAAAATCGACTAAGTCCGAGATGCCTTTAAGTAGGGATGCTGTATTGAGATGGGAGAAGAAGAAGATCAAGATTCATCTTCATGCAGCATCTTATTCATCTCGCAGCATCCTAACATATGAATTTCTAAGAATTTATGAAAAATCGACTAAGTCCGAGATGCCTTTAAGTAGGGATGCTGTATTAAGATGGGAGATGTAGGAGATCAAGATTCATCTCCATGCAGCATCCCATTCATCTCGCAGCATCCAAACATATGAATTTCTAAGAATTTATGAAAAATCGACTAAGTCCGAGATGCCTTTAAGTAGGGATGCTGTATTAAGATGGGAGATGTAGGAGATCAAGATGCATCTCCATGCGGCATCCCATTCATCTCGCAGCATCCTAACATATGAATTTCTAAGAATTTATGAAAAATCGACTAAGTCCGAGATGCCTTTAAGTAGGGATGCTGTATTGAGATGGGAGATGTAGGAGATCACGATTCATCTCCATGCAGCATCCCATTCATCTCGCAGCATCCTAACATATGAATTTCTTAGAATTTATGCAAAATCGACTATGTCCGAGATGCCTTTAAGTAGGGATGCTGTATTAAGATGGGAGATGTAGGAGATCACGATTCATCTCCATGCAGCATCCCATTCATCTCGCAGCATCCTAACATATGAATTTCTAAGAATTTATGAAAAATCGACTAAGTCCGAGATGCCTTTAAGTAGGGATGCTGTATTGAGATGGGAGATGTAAAAGATCAAGATTCATCTCCATGCAGCATCCCATTCATCTCGCAGCATCCTAACATATGAATTTCTAAGAATTTATGAAAAATCGACTAAGTCCGAGATGCCTTTAAGTAGGGATGCTGTATCGAGATGGGAGATGTAGGAGATCAAGGTTCATCTCCATGCAGCATCCCATTCATCTCGCAGCATCCTAACATATGTTTTTCTTAGAATTTATGAAAAATCGACTAAGTCCAAGATGCCTTTAAGTAGAGATGCTGTATTAAGATGAGAGATGAAAAAGATCAAGATTCATCTCCATGCAGCATCCCATTCATCTCGCACCATCCTAACATATGTTTTTCTTAGAATTTATGAAAAATCGACTTAGTCCGAGATGCCTTTGAGTAGGGATGCTGTATTAAGATGGGAGATGTGGAAGATCAAGATTCATCTCCATGCAGCATCCCATTCATCTCCCAGCATCCTAACATATGTTTTTCTTAGAATTTATGAAAAATCGACTAAGTCCGAGATGCCTTTAAGTACGAATGCTGTATTAAGATGGGAGATGTAGAAGATCAAGATTCATCTCCATGCAGCATCCCATTCATCTCGCAGCATCCTAACATATAAATTTCTTAGAATTTATGAAAAATCGACTAAGTCCGAGATACCTTTAAGTAGGGATGCTGTATTGAGATTGGAGATGTAGGAGATCAATATTCATCTCCATGCAGCATCCCATTCTTCTCGCAGCATCCTAACATATGAATTTCTATGAATTCATGAAAAATCGACTAAGTCCGAGATGCCTTTAAGTAGGGATGCTGTATTGAGATGGAAGATGTAGGAGATCAAGATTCATCTCCATGCAGCATCCCATTCTTCTCGCAGCATCCTAACATATGTTTTTCTTAGAATTTATGAAAAATCGACTAAGTCCGAGATACCTTTAAGTAGGGATGCTGTATTGAGATGGGAGATGTAGGAGATCAATATTCATCTCCATGCAGCATCCCATTCTTCTCGCAGCATCCTAACATATGAATTTCTATGAATTCATGAAAAATCGACTAAGTCCGAGATGCCTTTAAGTAGGGATGCTGTATTGAGATGGAAGATGTAGGAGATCAAGATTCATCTCCATGCAGCATCCCATTCATCTCGCAGCATCCTAACATATGTTTTTCTTAGAATTTATGAAAAATCGACTAAGTCCAAGATGGCTTTAAGTAGGGATGCTGTATTGAGATGAGAGATGTAGGAGATCAAGATTCATCTCCATGCAGCATCCCATTCATCTCGCAGCATCCTAACATATGAATTTCTATGAATTCATGAAAAATCGACTAAGTCCGAGATGCCTTTAAGTAGGGATGCTGTATTGAGATGGGAGATGTAGGAGATCAAGATTCATCTCCATGCAGCATCCCATTCATCTCGCAGCATCCTAACATATGAATTTCTATGAATTTATGAAAAATCGACTAAGTCCGAGATGCCTTTAAGTAGGGATGCTGTATTAAGATGGGAGATGAAGAAGATCAAGATTCATCTCCATGCAGCATCCCATTCATCTCACAGCATCCTAACATATGTTATTCTTAGAATTTATGAAAAATCGACAAAGTCCGAGATGCCTTTAAGTAGGGATGCTGTATTAAGACGGGAGATGTAGAAGATCTAAACTCATCTCCATGCAGCATCCTATTCATCTCCCAGCATCCTTACATATGTTTTTCTTAGAATTTATGAAAAATCGACTAAGTCCGAGATGCCTTTAAGTAGGGATGCTGTATTAAGATGGGAGATGAAGAAGATCAAGATTTATCTCCATGCAGCATCCCATTCATCTCGCAGCATCCTTACATATGAATTTCTATGAATTTATGAAAAATCGACTAAGTCCGAGATGCCTTTAAATAGGGATGCTGTATTAAGATGGGAGATGAATAAGATTAAGATTCATCTCCATGCAGCATCCCATCCATCTCCCAGCATCCTTACATATGTTTTTCTTAGAATTTATGAAAAATCGACTAAGTCCGAGATGCCTTTAAGTAGGGATGCTGTATTAAGATGGGAGATGTAGGAGATCAAGATTCATCTCCATGCAGCATCTCATTCATATCCCAGCATCCTAACATATGTTTTTCTTAGAATTTATGAAAAATCAACTAAGTCCGAGATGCCTTTAAGTAGGGATGCTGTATTAAGATGGAAGATGTAGAAGACCTAGATTCATCTCCATGCAGCATCCCATTCATCTCGCAGCATCCTTACATATGTTTTTCTTAGAATTTATGAAAAATCGACTAAGTCCGAGATGCCTTTAAGTAGGGATGCTGTATTAAGATGGGAGATGAAGAAGATCAAGATTCATCTCCATGCAGCATCGCATTCATCTTCCCGCATCCTAACATATGTTTTTCTTAGAATTTATGAAAAATCGACTAAGTCCGAGATGGCTTTAAGTAGGGATGCTGTATTAAGATGGGAGATGTAGGAGATCAAAATGCATCTCCATGCAGCATCCCATTCATCTCCCAGCATCCTAACATATGAATTTCTATGAATTCCTGAAAAATCGACTAAGTCCGAGATGCCTTTAAGTAGGGATGCTGTATTAAGATGGGAGATGAAGAAGATCAAGATTCATCTCCATGCAGCATCCCATTCATCTCGCAGCATCCTAACATATGTTTTTATTAGAATTTATGAAAAATCGACTAAGTCCGAGATGCACTTAAGTAGGGATGCTGTATTAAGATGGGAGATGAAGAAGATCAAGATTCATCTCCATGCAGCATCCCATTCATCTCGCAGCATCCTAACATATGTTTTTCTTAGAATTTATGAAAAATCGACTAAGTCCGAGATGGCTTTAAGTAGGGATGCTGTATTGAGATGAGAGATGTAGGAGATCAAGATTCATCTCCATGCAGCATCCCATTCATCTCGCTGCATCCTAACATATGAATTTCTATGAATTTATGAAAAATCGACTAAGTCCGAGATGCCTTTAAGTAGGGATGCTGTATTGAGATGGGAGATGTAGGAGATCAAGATTCATCTCCATGCAGCATCCCATTCATCTCCCAGCATCCTAACATATGAATTTCTTAGAATTTATGAAAAATCGACTAAGTCCGAGATGCTTTTAAGTAGGGATGCTGTATTAAGATGGGAGATGAGGAAGATCAAGATTCATCTCCATGCAGCATCCCATTCATCTCGCAGCATCCTAACATATGAATTTCTTAGAATTTATGAAAAATCGACTAAGTCCGAGATGCCTTTAAGTAGGGATGCTGTATTGAGATGAGAGATGTAGGAGATCAAGATTCATCTCCATGCAGCATCCCATTCATCTCCCAGCATCCTAACATATCAATTTCTTAGTATTTATGAAAAATCGACTAAGTCCGAGATGCCTTTAAGTAGGGATGCTGTATTAAGATGGGAGATGAAGAAGATCAAGATTCATCTCCATGCAGCATCCCATTCATCTCGCAGCATCCTAACATATGAATTTCTTAGAATTTATGAAAAATCGACTAAGTCCGAGATGGCTTTAAGTAGGGATGCTGTATTAAGATGGGAGATGTAGGAGATCAAAATGCATCTCCATGCAGCATCCCATTCATCTCCCAGCATCCTAACATATGAATTTCTTAGAATTTATTAAAAATCGACTAAGTCCGAGATGCCTTTAAGTAGGGATGCTGTATTAAGATGGGAGATGAAGAAGATCAAGATTCATCTCCATGCAGCATCCCATTCATCTCCCAGCATCCTAACATATGAATTTCTATGAGTTTATGAAAAATCGACTAAGTCCGAGATGCCTTTAAGTAGGGATGCTGTATTGAGATGGGAGATGGAGTAGATCAAGATTCATCTCCATGCAGCATCCCATTCATCTCGCAGCATCCTAACATATGTTTTTCTTAGAATTTATGAAAAATCGACTAAGTCCGAGATGCATTTAAGTAGGGATGCTGTATTAAGATGGGAGATGAAGTAGATCAAGATTCATCTCCATGCAGCATCCCATTCATCTCGCAGGATCCTTACGAATGTTTCTCTTAGAATTTATGAAAAATCGACTAAGTCCGAGATGCCTTTAAGTAGGGATGCTGTATTAAGATGGGAGATTAAGAAGATCAAGATTCATCTCCATGCAGCATCCCATTCATCTGGCAGCATCCTAACATATGAATTTCTTAGAATTTATGAAAAATCGACTAAGTCCGAGATGCCTTTAAGTAGGGATGCTGTATTAAGATGGGAGATGAAGAAGATCAAGATTCATCTCCATGCAGCATCCCATTCATCTCCCAGCATCCTAACATATGAATTTCTATGAATTTATGAAAAATCGACTAACTCCGAGATGCCTTTAAGTAGGGATGCTGTATTGAGATGGGAGATGTAGGAGATCAAGATTCATCTCCATGCAGCATCCCATTCATCTCCCAGCATCCTAACATATCAATTTCTTAGAATTTATGAAAAATCGACTAAGTCCGAGATGCCTTTAAGTAGGGATGCTGTATTAAGATGGGAGATGAAGAAGATCGAGATTCATCTCCATGCAGCATCCCATTCATCTCCCAGCATCCTAACATATGAATTTCTATGAATTCCTGAAAAATCGACTAAGTCCGAGATGCCTTTAAGTAGGGATGCTGTATTAAGATGGGAGATAAAAAAGATCAAGATTCATCTCCATGCAGCATCCCATTCATCTCGCAGCATCCTAACATATGTTTTTCTTAGAATTTATGAAAAATCGACTAAGTCCGAGATGCCTTTAAGTAGGGATGCTGTATTAAAATGGGAGATGAAGAAGATCAAAATTCATCTCCGTGCAGCATCCCATTCATCTCCCAGCATCCTTACATATGTTTTTCTTAGAATTTATTAAAAATCGACTAAGTCCGAGATGCCTTTAAGAAGGGATGCTGTATTAAGATGGGAGATGAAGAAGATCAAGATTCATCTCCATGCAGCATCCCATTCATCTCGCAGCATCCTAACATATGTTTTTCTAAGAATTTATGAAAAATCGACTAAGTCCGAGATGCCTTTAAGTAGGGATGCTGTATTAAGATGGGAGATGACGAAGATCAAGATTCATCTCCATGCAGCATCCCATTCATCTCCGAGCATCCTAACATATGAATTTCTTAGAATTTATGAAAAATCGACTAAGTCCGAGATGCCTGTAAATAGGGATGCTGTATTGAGATGGGAGATGAAGAAGATCAAGATTCATCTCCATGCAGCATCCCATTCATCTCGCAGCATCCTAACATATGTTTTTCTTAGAATTTATGAAAAATCGACTAAGTCCGAGATGCCTCTAAGTAGGGATGCTGTAATAAGATGGGAGATGAAGAAGATCAAGATTCATCTCCATGCAGCATCCCATTCATCTCCCAGCATCCTTACATATGTTTTTCTTAGAATTTATGAAAAATCGACTAAGTCCGAGATGCCTTTAAGTAGGGATGCTGTATTGAGATGGGAGATGTAGGAGATCAAGATTCATCTCCATGCAGCATCCCATTCATCTCCCAGCATCCTAACATATGAATTTCTATGAATTTATGAAAAATCGACTAAGTCCGAGATGCCTTTAAGTAGGGATGCTGTATTGAGATGGGAGATGTAGGAGATCAAGATTCATCTCCATGCAGCATCCCATTCATCTCGCAACATCCTAACATATGTTTTTCTTAGAATTTATGAAAAATCGACTAAGTCCCAGATGCCTTTAAGTAGGGATGCTGTATCAAGACGGGAGATGAAAAAGATCAAGATTCATCTCCATGCAGCATCCCATTCATCTCGCAGCATCCTAACATATGTTTTTCTTAGAATTTATGAAAAATCGACTAAGTCCGAGATGCCTTTAAGTAGGGATGCTGTATTAAGATGGGAGATGGAGAAGATCAAGATTCATCTCCATGCAGCATCCCATTCATCTCGCAGCATCGTAACATATGTTTTTCTTAGAATTTATGAAAAATCGACTAAGTCCGAGATGCCTGTAAATAGGGATGCTGTATTGAGATGGGAGATGAAGAAGATCAAGATTCATCTCCATGCAGCATCCCATTCATCTCGCAGCATCCTAACATATGTTTTTCTTAGAATTTATGAAAAATCGACTAAGTCCGAGATGCCTTCAAGTAGGGATGCTGTATTAAGATGGGAGATGAAGAAAATCAAGATTCATCTCCATGCAGCATCCCATTCATCTCCCAGCATCCTAACATATGTTTTTCTTAGAATTTATGAAAAATCGACTAAGTCCGAGATGCCTTCAATTAGGGATGCTGTATTCAGATGGGAGATGAAGGAGATCAAGATTCATCTCCATGCAGCATCCCATTCATCTCGCAGCATCGTAACATATGTATTTCTTAGAATTTATTAAAAATCGAGTCCGAGATGCCTTTAAGTAGGGATGCTGTATTAAGATGGGAGATGAAGAAGATCAAGATTCATCTCCATGCAGCATCCCATTCATCTCCCAGCATCCTAACATATGAATTTCTATGAATTTATGAAAAATCGACTAAGTCCGAGATGCCTTTAAGTAGGGATGCTGTATTGAGATGGGAGATGTAGGAGATCAAGATTCATCTCCATGCAGCATCCCATTCATCTCCCAGCATCCTTACATATGAATTTCTTAGAATTTATGAAAAATCGACTAAGTCCGAGATGCCTTTAAGTAGGGATGCTGTATTAAGATGGGAGATGAAGAAGATCAAGATTCATCTCCATGCAGCATCCCATTCATCTCGCAGCATCCTAACATATGTTTTTATTAGAATTTATGAAAAATCGACTAAGTCCGAGATGCATTTAAGTAGGGATGCTGTATTAAGATGGGAGATGAAGAAGATCAAGATTCATCTCCATGCAGCATCCCATTCATCTCCCAGCATCCTAACATATGAATTTCTTAGAATTTATGAAAAATCGACTTAGTCCGAGATGCCTTTAAGTAGGGATGCTGTATTGAGATGGGAGATGAAGGAGATCAAGATTCATCTCCATGCAGCATCCCATTCATCTCGCAGCATCCTAACATATGTTTTTCTTAGAATTTATGAAAAATCGACTAAGTCCGAGATGCCTTTAAGTAGGGATGCTGTATTGAGATGGGAGATGTAGGAGATCAAGATTCATCTCCATGCAGCATCCCATTCATCTCGCAGCATCCTAACATATGAATTTCTATGAATTTATGAAAAATCGACTAAGTCCGAGATGCCTTTAAGTAGGGATGCTGTATTGAGATGGGAGATGTAGGAGATCAAGATTCATCTCCATGCAGCATCTAATTCATCTCCCAGCATCCTAACATATGAATTTCTTAGAATTTATGAAAAATCGATTAAGTCCAAGATGGCTTTAAGTAGGGATGCTGTATTAAGATAGGAGATGAAGAAGATCAAGATTCATCTCCATGCAGCATCCCATTCATCTCCCAGCATCCTAACATATGAATTTCTTAGAATTTATGAAAAATCGATTAAGTCCGAGATGCCTTTAAGTAGGGATGCTGTATTGAGATGGGAGATGTAGGAGATCAAGATTCATCTCCATGCAGCATCCCATTCATCTCGCAGCATCCTAACATATGTTTTTCTTAGAATTTATGAAAAATCGACTAAGTCCGAGATGCCTTTAAGAAGGGATGCTGTATTAAGATGGGAGATGAAGAAGATCAAGATTCATCTCCATGCAGCATCTTATGCATCTCGCAGCATCCTAACATATGTTTTTCTAAGAATTTATGAAAAATCAACTAAGTCCGAGATGCCTTTAAGTAGGGATGCTGTATTAAGATGGGAGATGAAAAAGATCAAGATTCATCTCCATGCAGCATCTCATTCATCTCCCAGCATCCTAACATATGTTTTTCTATGAATTTATGAAAAATCGACTAAGTCCGAGATGCCTTTAAGTAGGGATGCTGTTTTAAGATGGGAGATGTAGGAGATCAAGATTCATCTCCATGCAGCATCCCATTCATCTCCCAGCATCCTTACATATGAATTTCTATGAATTTATGAAAAATCGATTAAGTCCGAGATGGCTTTAAGTAGGGATGCTGTATTAAGATAGGAGATGAAGAAGATCAAGATTCATCTCCATGCAGCATCCCATTCATCTCCCAGCATCCTAACATATGAATTTCTTAGAATTTATGAAAAATCGATTAAGTCCGAGATGCCTTTAAGTAGGGATGCTGTATTGAGATGGGAGATGTAGGAGATCAAGATTCATCTCCATGCAGCATCCCATTCATCTCGCAGCATCCTAACATATGTTTTTCTTAGAATTTATGAAAAATCGACTAAGTCTGAGATGCCTTTAAGTAGGGATGCTGTATTGAGATGGGAGATGAAGAAGATCAAGATTCATCTCCATGCAGCATCCCATTCATCTCGCAGCATCCTAACATATGAATTTCTATGAATTTATGAAAAATCGACTAAGTCCGAGATGCCTTTAAGTAGGGATGCTGTATTGAGATATGAGACGAAGGATATCAAGATTCATCTCCATGCAGCATCCCATTCATCTCCCAGCATCCTAACATATGAATTTCTTAGAATTTATGAAAAATCGATTAAGTCCGAGATGGCTTTAAGTAGGGATGCTGTATTAAGATAGGAGATGAAGAAGATCAAGATTCATCTCCATGCAGCATCCCATTCATCTCCCAGCATCCTAACATATGAATTTCTTAGAATTTATGAAAAATCGATTAAGTCCGAGATGCCTTTAAGTAGGGATGCTGTATTGAGATTGGAGATGTAGGAGATCAAGATTCATCTCCATGCAGCATCCCATTCATCTCGCAGCATCCTAACATATGTTTTTCTTAGAATTTATGAAAAATCGACTAAGTCCGAGATGCCTTTAAGTAGGGATGCTGTATTGAGATGGGAGATGAAGAAGATCAAGATTCATCTCCATGCAGCATCCCATTCATCTCGCAGCATCCTAACATATGTTTTTCCCAGAATTTATGAAAAATCGACTAAGTCCGAGATGACTCTAAGTAGGGATGCTGTATTAAGATGGGAGATGGAGAAGATCAAGATTCATCTCCATGCAGCATCCCATTCATCTCCCAGCATCCTAACATATGTTTTTCTTAGAATTTATGAAAAATCGACTAAGTCCGAGATGCCTTAAGGTAGGGATGCTGTATTAAGATGGGAGATGAAGAAGATCAAGATTCATCTCCATGCAGCATCCCATTCATCTCGCAGCATCCTAACATATGTTTTTCTTAGAATTTATGAAAAATCGACTAAGTCCGAGATGCCTTTAAGTAGGGATGCTGTATTGAGATGGGAGATGAAGGAGATCAAGATTCATCTCCATGCAGCATCCCATTCATCTCGCAGCATCCTAACATATGAATTTCTATGAATTTATGAAAAATCGACTAAGTCCGAGATGCCTTTAAGTAGGGATGCTGTATCGAGATGGGAGATGAAGTAGATCAAGATTCATCTCCATGCAGCATCCCATTCATCTAGCAGCATCCTAACATATGAATTTCTATGAATTTATGAAAAATCGACTAAGTCCGAGATGCCTTTAAGTACGGATGCTGTATTGAGATGGGAAATGTAGGAGATCAAGATTCATCTCCATGCAGCATCCCATTCATCTCGCTGCATCCTAACATATGAATTTCTTAGAATTTATGAAAAATCGACTAAGTCCGAGATGCCTTTATGTAGGGATGCTGTATTAAGATGGGAGATGAAGAAGTTCAAGATTCATCTCCATGCAGCATCCCATTCATCTCCCAGCATCCTAACATATGAATTTCTTAGAATTTATGAAAAATCGATTAAGTCCGAGATGGCTTTAAGTAGGGATGCTGTATTAAGATAGGAGATGAAGAAGATCAAGATTCATCTCCATGCAGCATCCCATTCATCTCCCAGCATCCTAACATATGAATTTCTTAGAATTTATGAAAAATCGATTAAGTCCGAGATGCCTTTAAGTAGGGATGCTGTATTGAGATGGGAGATGTAGCAGATCAAGATTCATCTCCATGCAGCATCCCATTCATCTCGCAGCATCCTAACATATGTTTTTCTTAGAATTTATGAAAAATCGACTAAGTCCGAGATGCCTTTAAGTAGGGATGCTGTATTGAGATGGGAGATGAAGAACATCAAGATTCATCTCCATGCAGCATCCCATTCATCTCGCAGCATCCTAACATATGTTTTTCCCAGGATTTATGAAAAATCGACTAAGTCCGAGATGCCTTTAAGTAGGGATGCTGTATTAAGATGGGAGATGGAGAAGATCAAGATTCATCTCCATGCAGCATCCCATTCATCTCGCAGCATCCTAACATATGAATTTCTATGAATTTATGAAAAATCGACTAAGTCCGAGATGCCTTTAAGTACGGATGCTGTATTGAGATGGGAAATGTAGGAGATCAAGATTCATCTCCATGCAGCATCCCATTCATCTCGCTGCATCCTAACATATGAATTTCTTAGAATTTATGAAAAATCGATTAAGTCCGAGATGCCTTTAAGTAGGGATGCTGTATTGAGATGGGAGATGAAGAAGATCAAGATTCATCTCCATGCAGCATCCCATTCATCTCGCAGCATCCTAACATATGTTTTTCTTAGAATTTATGAAAAATCGACTAAGTCCGAGATGCCTTTAAGTAGGGATGCTGTATTGAGATGGGAGATGAAGAAGATCAAGATTCATCTCCATGCAGCATCCGATTCATCTCGCAGCATCCTAACATATGAATTTCTATGAATTTATGAAAAATCGACTAAGTCCGAGATGCCTTTAATTAGGGATGCTGTATTGAGATGGGAGATGTAGGAGATCAAGATTCATCTCCATGCAGCATCCCATTCATCTCGCAGCATCCTAACATATGAATTTCTATGAATTTATGAAAAATCGACTAAGTCCGAGATGCCTTTAAGTAGGGATGCTGTATTGAGATATGAGACGAAGGATATCAAGATTCATCTCCATGCAGCATCCCATTCATCTCCCAGCATCCTAACATATGAATTTCTTAGAATTTATGAAAAATCGATTAAGTCCGAGATGGCTTTAAGTAGGGATGCTGTATTAAGATAGGAGATGAAGAAGATCAAGATTCATCTCCATGCAGCATCCCATTCATCTCCCAGCATCCTAACATATGAATTTCTTAGAATTTATGAAAAATCGATTAAGTCCGAGATGCCTTTAAGTAGGGATGCTGTATTGAGATGGGAGATGTAGGAGATCAAGATTCATCTCCATGCAGCATCCCATTCATCTCGCAGCATCCTAACATATGTTTTTCTTAGAATTTATGAAAAATCGACTAAGTCCGAGATGCCTTTAAGTAGGGATGCTGTATTTGTATGGGAGATGAAGAAGATCAAGATTCATCTCCATGCAGCATCCCATTCATCTCCCAGCATCCTAACATATGAATTTCTTAGAATTTATGAAAAATCGATTAAGTCCGAGATGCCTTTAAGTAGGGATGCTGTATTGAGATGGGAGATGTAGGAGATCAAGATTCATCTCCATGCAGCATCCCATTCATCTCGCAGCATCCTAACATATGTTTTTCTTAGAATTTATGAAAAATCGACTAAGTCCGAGATGCCTTTAAGTAGGGATGCTGTATTAAGATGGGAGATGGAGAAGATCAAGATTCATCTCCATGCAGCATCCCATTCATCTCGCAGCATCCAAACATATGTTTTTCTTAGAACTTATGAAAAATCGACTAAGTCCGAGATGCCTTTAAGTAGGGATGCTGTATTAGTATGGGAGATGAAGAAGATCAAGATTCATCTCCATGCAGCATCCCATTCATCTCGCAGCATCCTAACATATGTTTTTCTTAGAATTTATGAAAAATCGACTAAGTCCGAGATGCCTTCAAGTACGGATGCTGTATTAAGATGGGAGATGAAGAAGATTAAGATTCATCTCAATGCAGCATCCCATTCATCTCCCAGCATCCTAACATATGAATTTCTTAGAATTTATGAAAAATCGACTTAGTCCGAGATGCCTTTAAGTAGGGATGCTGTATTGAGATGGGAGATGAAGGAGATCAAGATTCATCTCCATGCAGCATCCCATTCATCTCGCAGCATCCTTACATATGTTTTTCTTAGAATTTATGAAAAATCGACTAAGTCCGAGATGCCTTTAAGTAGGGATGCTGTATTGAGATGGGAGATGTAGGAGATCAAGATTCATCTCCATGCAGCATCCCATTCATCTCCCAGCATCCTAACATATGTTTTTCTTAGAATTTATGAAAAATCGACTAAGTCCAAGATGCCTTTAAGTAGGGATGCTGTATTAAGATGGGAGATGAAGAAGATCAAGATTCATCTCCATGCAGCATCCCATTCATCTCCCAGCATCCTAACATATGTTTTTCTAAGAATTTATGAAAAATAGACTAAGTCCGAGATGCCTTTAAGTAGGGATGCTGTATTAAGATGGGAGATGTAGGAGATCAAGATGCATCTCCATGCAGCATCCCATTCATCTCGCAGCATCCTAACATATGAATTTCTATGAATTTATGAAAAATCGACTAAGTCCAAGATGGCTTTAAGTAGGGATGCTGTATGGAGATGAGAGATGTAGGAGATCAAGATTCATCTCCATGCAGCATCCCATTCATCTCGCAGCATCCTCACATATGAATTTCTATGAATTTATGAAAAATCGACTAAGTCCGAGATGCCTTTAAGTAGGGATGCTGTATTGAGATGGGAGATGTAGGAGATCAAGATTCATCTCCATGCTGCATCCCATTCATCTCCCAGCATCCTAACATATGAATTTCTTAGAATTTATGAAAAATCGACTAAGTCCGAGATGCCTTTAAGTAGGGATGCTGTATTAAGATGGGAGATGAAGAAGATCAAGATTCATCTCCATGCAGCATCCCATTCATCTCCCAGCATCCTAACATATGAATTTCTATGAATTTATGAAAAATCGACTAAGTCCGAGATGGCTTTAAGTAGGGATGCTGTATTAAGATGGGAGATGAAGAAGATCAAGATTCATCTCCATGCAGCATCCCATTCATCTCGCAGCATCCTAACATATGAATTTCTATGAATTTATGAAAAATCGACTAAGTCCGAGATGCCTTTAAGTAGGGATGCTGTATTGAGATGGGAGATGTAGGAGATCAAGATTCATCTCCATGCAGCATCCCATTTATCTCCCAGCATCCTTACATATGAATTTCTTAGAATTTATGAAAAATCGACTAAGTCCGAGATGCCTTTAAGTAGGGATGCTGTATTAAGATGGGAGATGAAGAAGATCAAGATTCATCTCCATGCAGCATCCCATTCATCTCGCAGCATCCTAACATATGTTTTTCTTAGAATTTATGAAAAATCGACTAAGTCCGAGATGCCATTAAGAAGGGATGCTGCATTAAGATGGGAGCTGAAGAAGATCAAGATTCATCTCCATGCAGCATCCTATTCATCTCGCAGCATCCTAACATATGCTTTTCTTACAATGTATGAAAAATCGACTAAGTCCGAGATGCCTTCAAGAAGGGATGCTGTATTGAGATGGGAGATGAAGAAGATCAAGATTCATCTCCATGCAGCATCCCATTCATCTCCCAGCATCCTAACATATGTTTTTCTTAGAGTTTATGAAAAATCGACTAAGTCCGAGATGCCTTTAGGTAGGGATGCTGTATTAAGATGGGAGATGTAGAAGATCAAGATTTATCTCCATCCAGCATCCCATTCATCTCGCAGCATCCTAACATATGTTTTTCTTAGAATTTATGAAAAATCGACTAAGTCCGAGATGCCATTAAGAAGGGATGCTGCATTAAGATGGGAGCTGAAGAAGATCAAGATTCATCTCCATGCAGCATCCTATTCATCTCGCAGCATCCTAACATATGTTTTTCTTACAATGTATGAAAAATCGACTAAGTCCGTGATGCCTTTAAGCAGGGATGCTGTATTGAGATGGGAGATGAGGAAGATCAAGATTCATCTCCATGCAGCATCCCATTCATCTCGCAGCATCCTAACATATGCTTTTCTTAGAATTTATGAAAAATCGACTAAGTCCGAGATGCCTTTAAGTAGGTATGCTGTATTGATATGGGAGATGTAGAAGATCTAGATTCATCTCCATGCAGCATCCCATTCATCTCGCAGCATCCTAACATATGTTTTTCTTAGAATTTATGAAAAATCGACTAAGTCCGAGATGCCTTTAAGTAGGGATACTGTATTAAGATGGGAGATGAAGAAGATCAAGATGCATCTCCATGCAGCATCCCATTCATCTCCCAGCATCCTAACATATGTTTTTCTTAGAATTTATGAAAAATCGACTAAGTCCAAGATGCCTTTAAGTAGGGATGCTGTATTAAGATGGGAGATGAAGAAGATCAAGATTCATCTCCATGCAGCATCCCATTCATCTCCCAGCATCCTAACATATGTTTTTCTTAGAATTTATGAAAAATCGACTAAGTCCAAGATGCCTTTAAGTAGGGATGCTGTATTAAGATGGGAGATGAAGAAGATCAAGATTCATCTCCATGCAGCATCCCATTCATCTCCCAGCATCCTAACATATGTTTTTCTTAGAATTTATGAAAAATCGACTAAGTCCGAGATGCCTTTAAGTAGGGATGCTGTATTAAGATGGGAGATGGAGAAGATCTAGATTTATCTCCATGCAGCATCCCATTCATCTCCCAGCATCCTAACATATGTTTTTCTTAGAATTTATGAAAAATCGACTAAGTCCGAGATGGCTTTAAGTAGGGATGCTGTATTAAGATGGGAGATGAAGAAGATCAAGATTCATCTCAATGCAGCATCCCATTCAACTCGCAGCATCCTAACATATGTTTTTCTTAGAATTTATGAAAAATCGACTAAGTCCGAGATGCCTTTAAGTAGGGATGCTGTATTAAGACGGGAGATGAAGAAGATCAAGATTCATCTCCATGCAGCATCCCATTCATCTCGCAGCATCCAAACATATGTTTTTCTTAGAATTTATTAAAAATCGACTAAGTCCGAGATGCCTTTAAGTAGGGATGCTGTATTAAGATAGGAGATGGAGAAGATCAAGATTCATCTCCATGCAGCATCCCATTCATCTCCCAGCATCCTAACAATTGTTTTTCTTAGAATTTATGAAAAATCGACTAAGTCCGAGATGCCTTTAAGTAGGGATGCTGTATTAAGATGGGAGATGAAGAACATCAAGATTCATCTCCATGCAGCATCCCATGCATCTCGCAGCATCCAAACATATGTTTTTCTTAGAATTTATGAAAAATCGACTAAGTCCGAGATGCCTTTAAGTAGGGATGCTGTATTAAGATGGGAGATGACGAAGATCAAGATTCATCTCCATGCAGCATCCCATTCATCTCGCAGCATCCTAACATATGATTTTCTTAGAATTTATGAAAAATCGACTAAGTCCGAGATGCCTTTAAGAAGGGATGCTGTATTAAGATGGGAGATGAAGAAGATCAAGATTCATCTCCATGCAGCATCCCATTCATCTCCCAGCATCCTAACATATGTTTTTCTTAGAATTTATGAAAAATCGACTAAGTCCGAGATGCCTTCAAGAAGGGATGCTGTATTAAGATGGGAGATGAAGAAGTTCAAGATTCATCTCCATGCAGCATCCCATTCATCTCGCAGCATCCTAACATATGTTTTTCTTAGAATTTATGAAAAATCGACTAAGTCTGAGATGCCTTTAAGTAGGGATGCTGTATTTAGACGGGAGATGAAGAAGATCAAGATTCATCTCCATGCAGCATCCCATGCATCTCGCAGCATCCTAACATATGTTTTTCTTAGAATTTATGAAAAATCGATTAAGTCCGAGATGCCTTTAAGTAGGGATGCTGTATTGAGATGGGAGATGAAGAAGATCAAGATTCACCTCCATGCAGCATACCATTCATCTCGCAGCATCCTAACATATGTTTTTCTAAGAATTTATGAAAAATCGACTAAGTCCGAGATGCCTTTAAGTAGGGATACTGTATTGAGATGGGAGATGAAGAAGATCAAGATTCATCTCCATGCAGCATCCCATTCATCTCGCAGCATCCTAACATATGTTTTTCTTAGAATTTATGAAAAATCGACTAAGTCCGAGATGCCTTTAAGTAGGGATGCTGTATTAAGATGGGAGATGAAGAAGATCAAGGTTCATCTCCATGCAGCATCCAATTCAACTCGCAGCATCCTAACATATGTTTTTCTTAGAATTTATTAAAAATCGACTAAGTCCGAGATGCCTTTCAGAATGGATGCTGTATTAAGATGGGAGATGAAAAAAATCAAGATTCATCTCCATGCAGCATCCCATTCATCTCATAGCATGCTAACATATGTTTTTCTTAGAATTTATGAAAAATCGACTAAGTCCGAGATGCCTTTAAGTAGAGATGCTGTATTAAGATGGGAGATGAAGAAGATCAAGGTTCATCTCCATGCAGCATCCCATTCATCTCGCAGCATCCTAACATATGTTTTTCTTAGAATTTATGAAAAATCGACTAAGTCCGAGATGCCTTTAAGTAGGGATGCTGTATTAAGATGGGAGATGAAAAAGATCAAGATTCATCTCCATGGAGCATCCCATTCATCTCGCAGCATCCTAACATATAGTTTTCTTAGAATTCATAAAAAATCGACTAAGTCCGAGATGCCTTTAAGAATGGATGCTGTTTCAAGATGGGAGATGAAAAAGATCAAGATTCATCTCCATGCAGCATCCAATTCATCTCGCAGCATCCTTACATATGTTTTTCTTAGAATATCTGAAAAATCGACTAAGTCCGAGATGCCTTTCAGTAGGGATGCTGTAGTGAGATGGGAGATGTTGGAGATCAAGATTCATCTCCATGCAGCATCCCATTCATCTCCCAGCATCCCAACATATGTTTTTCTTAGAATTTATGAAAAATCGACTAAGTCCGAGATGCCTTTAAGTAGGGACGATGTATTGAGATGGGAGATGAAGAAGATCAAGATTCATCTCCATGCAGCATCCCATTCATCTCCCAGCATCCTAACATATGTTTTTCTTAGAATTTATGGAAAATCGACTAAGTCCGAGATGCCTTTAAGAATGGATGCTGTTTCAAGATGGGAGATGAAAAAGATCAAGATTCATCTCCATGCAGCATCCAATTCATCTCGCAGCATCCTTACATATGTTTTTCTTAGAATTTATGGAAAATCGACTAAGTCCGAGATGCCTTTAAGTAGGGATGCTGTATTAAGATGGGAGATGAAGAAGATCAAGATTCATCTCCATGCAGCATCTCATTCATCTCGCAGCATCCTAACATATGTTTTTCTTAGAATTTATGGAAAATCGACTAAGTCCGAGATGCCTTTAAGTAGGGATGCTGTATTAAGATGGGAGATGAAGAAGATCAAGATTCATCTCCATGCAGCATCCCATTCATCTCCCAGCATCCTAACATATGTTTTTCTTAGAATTTATGGAAAATCGACTAAGTCCGAGATGCCTTTAAGTAGGGATGCTGTATTAAGATGGGAGATGAAAAAGATCAAGATTCATCTCCATGGAGCATCCCATTCATCTCGCAGCATCCTAACATATAGTTTTCTTAGAATTCATAAAAAATCGACTAAGTCCGAGATGCCTTTAAGAATGGATGCTGTTTCAAGATGGGAGATGAAGAAGATCAAGATTCATCTCCATGCAGCATCCAATTCATCTCGCAGCATCCTTACATATGTTTTTCTTAGAATTTATGGAAAATCGACTAAGTCCGAGATGCCTTTAAGTAGGGATGCTGTATTAAGATGGGAGATGAAGAAGATCAAGATTCATCTCCATGCAGCATCTCATTCATCTCGCAGCATCCTAACATATGTTTTTCTTAGAATTTATGAAAAATCGACTAAGTCCGAGATGCCCTTAAGTAGGGATGCTGTATTGAGATGGGAGATGAAAAAGATCAAGATTCATCTCCATGCAGCATCCCATTCATCTCGCAGCATCCTAACATATGTTTTTCTTAGAATTTATGAAAAATCGACTAAGTCCGAGATACCTTTAAGTAGGGATGCTGTATTAAGATGGGAGATGACGAAGATCAAGATTCATCTCCATGCAGAATCCCATTCATCTCGCAGCATCCTTCCATATGTTTTTCTAAGAATTTATGAAAAATCGACTAAGTCCGAGATGCCTTTAATTAGGGATGCTGTATTAAGATGGGGATGAAAAAGATCAAGATTCATCTCCATGCAGCATCCCATTCATCTCGCAGCATCCTAACATATGTTTTTCTTAGAACTTATGAAAAATCGACTAAGTCCGAGATGCCTTTAAGTAGGGATGCTGTATTGAGATGGGAGATGGAGAAGATCAAGATTCATCTCCATGCAGCATCCCATTCATCTCGCAGCATCCTTACATATGTTTTTCTTAGAATTTATGAAAAATCGACTAAGTCCGAGATGCCCTTAAGTAGGGATGCTGTATTGAGATGGGAGATGAAAAAGATCAAGATTCATCTCCATGCAGCATCCCATTCATCTCGCAGCATCCCAACATATGTTTTTCTTAGAATTTATGTAAAACCGACTAAGTCCGAGATGCCTCTAAGTAAGGATGCTGTTTTAAGATGGGAGATGAAGAAGATCAAGATTCATCTGCATGCAGCATCCCATTCATCTCCCAGCATCCTAACATATGAATTTCTTAGAATTTATTAAAAATCGACTAAGTCCGAGATGCCTCTAAGTAGGGATGCTGTATTAAAATGGGAGATGAAGAAGATCAAGATTCTTCTCCATGCAGCATCCCATTCATCTCGCAGCACCCTAACATATGTTTTTCTTAGAATTTATGAAAAATCGACTAAGTCCGAGATGCCCTTAAGTAGGGATGCTGTATTGAGATGGGAGATGAAGAAGATCAAGATTCATCTCCATGCAGCATCCCATTCATCTCGCAGCATCCTAACATATGTTTTTCTCAGAATTTATGAAAAATCGACTAAGTCCGAGATACCTTTAAGTAGGGATGCTGTATTAAGATGGGAGATGACGAAGATCAAGATTCATCTCCATGCAGAATCCCATTCATCTCGCAGCATCCTTCCATATGTTTTTCTAAGAATTTATGAAAAATCGACTAAGTCCGAGATGCCTTTAATTAGGGATGCTGTATTAAGATGGGGATGAAAAAGATCAAGATTCATCTCCATGCAGCATCCCATTCATCTCGCAGCATCCTAACATATGTTTTTCTTAGAACTTATGAAAAATCGACTAAGTCCGAGATGCCTTTAAGTAGGGATGCTGTATTGAGATGGGAGATGTAGGAGATCAAGATTCATCTCCATGCAGCATCCTATTCATCTCGCAGCATCCTAACATATGAATTTCTTAGAATTTATGAAAAATCGACTAAGTCCGCGATTCCTTTAAGTAGGGATGCTGTATTAAGATGGGAGATGGAGAAGATCAAGATTCATCTCCATGCAGCATCCCATTCTCCTCGCAGCATCCTAACATATGAATTTCTTAGAATTTATGAAAAATCGACTAAGTCCGAGATGCCTTTAAGTAGGGATGCTGTATTAAGATGGGAGATGGAGAAGATCAAGATTCATCTCCATGCAGCATCCCATTCATCTCCCAGCATCCGAACATATGTTTTTCTTAGAATTTATGAAAAATCGACTAAGTCCGAGATGGCTTTAAGTAGGGATGCTGCATAGAGATGAGCGATGTAGGAGATCAAGATTCATCTCCATGCAGCATCCCATTCATCTCGCAGCATCGTAACATATGTATTTCATAGAATTTATGAAAAATTGACTAAGTCCGAGATGCCTTTAAGTAGGGATGCTGTTTTAAGATGGGAGATGAAGAAGATCAAGATTCATCTCAATGCAGCATCCCATTCATCTCGCAGCATCCGAACATATGTTTTTCTTAGAATTTATGAAAAATCGACTAAGTCCGAGATGCCTTTAAGTAGGGATGCTGTATTAAGATGGGAGATGAAGAAGATCAAGATTCATCTCAATGCAGCATCCCATTCATCTCGCAGCATCCTAACATATGTTTTTCTTAGAATTTATGAAAAATCGACTAAGTCCGAGATGCCTTCAAGTAGGGATGCTGTATTAAGACGGGAGATGAAGAAGATCAAGATTCATCTCAATGCAGCATCCCATTCATCTCGCAGCATCCTAACATATGTTTTTCTTAGAATTTATGAAAAATCGACTAAGTCCGAGATGCCTTTAAGTAGGGATGCTGTATTAAAATGGGAGATGAAGAAGATTAAGATTCATCTCCATGCAGCATCCCATTCATCTCGCAGCATCCTAACATATGTTTTTCTTAGAATTTATGAAAAATCGACTAAGTCCGAGATGCCTTTAAGTAGGGATGCTGTATTAAAATGGGAGATGAAGAAGATTAAGATTCATCTCCATGCAGCATCCCATTCATCTCGCAGCATCCTAACATATGTTTTTCTTAGAATTTATGAAAAATCGACTAAGTCAGAGATGCCTTTAAGTAGAGTTGCTGTATTAAAATGGGAGATGAAGAAGATTAAGATTCATCTCCATGCAGCATCCCATTCATCTCGCAGCATCCGAACATATGTTTTTCTTAGAATTTATGAAAAATCGACTAAGTCAGAGATGCCTTTAAGTAGGGATGCTGTATTAAGATGGGAGATGAAGAAGATCAAGATTCATCCCAATGCAGCATCCCATTCATCTCGCAGCATCCGAACATATGTTTTTCTTAGAATTTATGAAAAATCGACTAAGTCCGAGATGGCTTTAAGTAAGGATGCTGTATTGAGATGAGCGATGTAGGAGATCAAGATTCATCTCCATGCAGCATCCCATTCATCTCCCAGCATCCTGACATATGAATTTCTTAGAATTTATGAAAAATCGACTAAGTCCGAGATGGCTTTAAGTAGGGATGCTGTATTAAGATGGGAGATGAAGAAGATCAAGATTCATCTCCATGCAGCATCCCATTCATCTCGCAGCATCCTAACATATGTTTTTCTTAGAATTTATGAAAAATCGACTAAGTCCGAGATGCCTTTAAGTAGGGATGCTGTATTAAGATGGGAGATGAAGAAGATCAAGATTCATCTCCATGCAGCATCCCATTCATCTCGCAGCATCCTAACATATGTTTTTCTTAGAATTTATGAAAAATCGACTAAGTCCGAGATGCATTTAAGTAGGGATGCTGTTTTAAGATGGGAGATGAAGAAGATCAAGATTCATCTCCATGCAGCATCCCATTCATCTCGCAGCATCCTAACATATGTTTTTCTTAGAATTTATGAAAAATCGACTAAGTCCGAGATGGCTTTAAGTAGGGATGCTGTATTGAGATGAGAGATGTAGGAGATCAAGATTCATCTCCATGCAGCATCCCATTCATCTCGCAGCATCCTAACATATGAATTTCTATGAATTTATGAAAAATCGACTAAGTCCGAGATGCCTTTAAGTAGGGATGCTGTATTAAGACGGGAGATGTAGAAGCTCAAGATTCATCTCCATGCATTATCCCATTCATCTCGCAGCATCCTAACATATGTTTTTCTTAGAATTTATGAAATATCAACTAAGTCCGAGATGCCTTTAAGTAGGGATGCTGCATTAAGATGGGAGATGGAGAAGATCAAGATGCATCTCCATGCAGCATCTCATTCATCTCGCAGCATCCTAACATATGTTTTTCTTAGAATTTATGAAAAATCGACTAAGTCCGAGATGCCTTTAAGTAGAGATGCTGTATTGAGATGGGAGATGTAGGAAATCAAAATTCATCTTCATGCAGCATCCCATTCATCTCCCAGCATCCTAACATATGTTTTTCTTAGAATTTATGAAAAATCGACTAAGTCCGAGATGCCTTTAAGTAGGGATGCTGTATTAAGACGGGAGATGAAGAAGATCAAGATTCATCTCCATGCAGCATCCCATTCATCTCGCAGCATCCTAACATATGATTTTCTTAGAATTTAAGAAAAATCGACTAAGTCCGAGATGCCTTCAAGTAGGGATGCTGTATTAAGATGGGAGATGAAGAAGATCAAGATGCATCTCCATGCAGCATCCCATTCATCTCCCAGCATCCTAACATATGTTTTACTTAGAATTTATGAAAAATCGACTAAGTCCGAGATGCCTTGTAGTAGGGATGCTGTATTAAGACGGGAGATGAAGAAGATCAAGATGCATCTCCATGCAGCATCCCTTTCATCTCCCAGCATCCTAACATATGTTTTTCTTAGAATTTAAGAAAAATCGACTAAGTCCGAGATGCCTTCAAGTAGGGATGCTGTATTAAGATGGGAGATGAAGAAGATCAAGATGCATCTCCATGCAGCATCCCATTCATCTCCCAGCATCCTAACATATGTTTTACTTAGAATTTATGAAAAATCGACTAAGTCCGAGATGCCTTTAAGTAGGGATGCTGTATTAAGATGGGAGATGATGAAGATCAAGATTCATCTCCATGCAGCATCCCACTCATCTCCCAGCATCCTTACATATGAATTTCTTAGAATTTATGAAAAATCGACTAAGTCCGAGATGCCTTTAAGTAGGGATGCTGTATTAAGATGGGAGATGAAGAAGATCAAGATTCATCTCCATGCAGCATCCCATGCATCTCGCAGCATCCTAACATATGTTTTTCTTAGAATTTATGAAAAATCGACTAAGTCCGAGACGCCTTTAAGCAGGGATGCTGTATTAAGATGGGAGATGAAGAAGATCAAGATTCAGCTCCATGCAGCATCCCATTCATCTCGCAGCATCCTAACATATGTTTTTCTTAGAATTTATGAAAAATCGACTAAGTCCGAGATGCCTTTTAGTAAGGATGCTGTATTAAGATGGGAGATGAAGAAGATCAAGATTCAACTCCATGCAGCATCCCATTCATCTCGCAGCATCCTAACATATGTTTTTCTTAGAATTTATGAAAAATCGACTAAGTCCGAGATGCCTTTAAGTAGGGATGCTGTATTACGAAGGGAGATGAAGAAGGTCAAGATTCATCTCCATGCAGCATCCCATTCATCTCCCAGCATCCTTACATATGAATTTCTTAGAATTTATGAAAAATCGACTAAGTCCGAGATGCCTTTAAGTAGGGATGCTGTATTAAGATGGGAGATGAAGAAGATCAAGATTCATCTCCATGCAGCATCCCATTCATCTCGCAGCATCCTAACATATGTTTTTCTTAGAATTTATGAAAAATCGACTAAGTCCGAGATGCATTTAAGTAGGGATGCTGTATTAAGATGGGAGATGAAGAAGATCAAGATTCATCTCCATGCAGCATCCTATTCATCTCGCAGCATCCTAACATATGAATTTCTTAGAATTTATGAAAAATCGACTTAGTCCGAGATGCCTATAAGTAGGGATGCTGTATTAAGATGGGAGATGAAGAAGATCAAGATTCATCTCCATGCAGCATCCCATTCATCTCGCAGCATCCTTACATATGTTTTTCTTAGAATTTATGAAAAATCGACTAAGTCCGAGATGCCTTTAAGTAGGGATGCTGTATTAAAATGGGAGATGCAGAAGATCATGATTCATCTCCATGCAGCATCCCATTCATCTCGCAGCATCCTAACATGTGGTTTTTCTTAGAATTTATGAAAAATCGATAAGTCCGCGATGCCTTTAAGTAGGGATGCTGTATTAAGATGGGAGATGAAGAAGATCAAGATTCATCTCCATGCAGCATCCCATTTATCTCGCAGCATCCTAACATATGTTTTTCTTAGAATTTATGAAAAATCGACAAAGTCCGAGATGCCTTTAAGTAGGGATGCTGTATTAAGATGGGAGATGAAGAAGATCAAGATTCATCTCCATGCAGCATCCCATTCATCTCGCAGCATCCTAACATATGTTTTTCTTAGAATTTATGAAAAATCGACTAAGTCCGAGATGCCTTTAGGTAGGGATGCTGTATTAAGATGGGAGATGTAAAAGATCAAGATTTGTCTCCATCCAGCATCCCATTCATCTCCCAGCATCCTAACATATGAATTTCTTAGAATTTATGAAAAATCGACTAAGTCCGAGATGCCTTTACGTAGGGATGCTGTTTTAAGATGGGAGATGAAGAAGATCAAGATTCATCACCATGCAGCATCCCATTCATCTCGCAGCATCCTAACACATGTTTTTCTTAGAATTTATGAAAAATCGACTAAGTCCGAGATGCCTCTAAGTAGGGATGCTGTATTAAGATGGGAGATGAACAAGATCAAAATTCATCTCCATGCAGCATCCCATTCATCTCGCAGCATCCTAACATATGAATTTCTTAGAATTTATGAAAAATCGACTAAGTCCGAGATGCCTTTAAGTAGGGATGCTGTATTGAGATAAGAGATGTAGGAGATCAAGATACATCTCCATGCAACATCCGATTCATCTCGCAGCATCCTAACATATGTTTTTCTTAGAATTTATGAAAAATCGACTTAGTCCGAGATGCCTTTAAGTAGGGATGCTGTATTAAGATGGGAGATGAAGAAGATCAAGATTCATCTCCATGCAGCATCCCATTCATCTCGCAGCATCCTAACATATGAATTTCTATGAATTTATGAAAAATCGACTAAGTCCGAGATGGCTTTAAGTAGGGATGCTGTATTGAGATGGGAGATGTAGGAGATCAAGATTCATCTCCATGCAGCATCCCATTCATCTCCCAGCATCCTAACATATGAATTTCTTAGAATTTATGAAAAATCGACTAAGTCCGAGATGCCTTTAAGTAGGGATGCTGTATTAAGATGGGAGATGAAGAAGATCAAGATTCATCTCCATGCAGCATCCCATTCATCTCCCAGCATCCTAACATATGAATTTCTATGAATTTATGAAAAATCGACTAAGTCCGAGATGGCTTTAAGTAGGGATGCTGTATTAAGATGGGAGATGTAGGAGATCAAGATGCATCTCCATGCAGCATCCCATTCATCTCCCAGCATCCTAACATATGAATTTATATGAATTTATGAAAAATCGACTAAGTCCGAGATGGCTTTAAGTAGGGATGCTGTATTAAGATGGGAGATGTAGGAGATCAAGATTCATATCCATGCAGCATCCCATTCATCTCCCAGCATCCTAACATATGAATTTCTATGAATTTATGAAAAATCGACTAAGTCCGAGATGCCTTTAAGTAGGGATGCTGTATTGAGATGAGAGATGTAGGAGATCAAGATTCATCTCCATGCAGCATCCCATTCATCTCGCAGCATCCTAACATATGAATTTCTATGAATTTATGAAAAATCGACTAAGTCCGAGATGGCTTTAAGTAGGGATGCTGTATTGAGATGAGAGATGTAGGAGATCAAGATTCATCTCCATGCAGCATCTCATTCATCTCCCAGCATCCTAACATATGAATTTCTTAGAATTTATGAAAAATCGACTAAGTCCGAGATGCCTTTAAGTAGGGATGCTGTATTAAGATGGGAGATGTAGAAGATCAAGATTCATCTCCATGCAGCATCCCATTCATCTCGCAGCATCCCAACATATGTTTTTCTTAGAATTTATGAAAAATCGACTAAGTACGAGATGCCTTTAAGTAGGGATGCTGTATTAAGATGGGAGATGAAGAAGATCAAGCTTCATCTCCATGCAGCATCCTATTCATCTCGCAGCATCCTAACATATGAATTTCTTAGAATTTATGAAAAATCGACTAAGTCCGAGATGCCTTTAAGTAGGGATGCTGTATTAAGATTGGAGAGTAAGAAGATCAAGATTCATCTCCATGCAGCATCCCATTCATCTCGCAGCATCCTAACATATGTTTTTCTTAGAATTTATGAAAAATCGACTAAGTCCGAGATGCCGTTAAGTAGGGATGCTGTTTTAAGATGGGAGATGAAGAAGATCAAGATTCATCTCCATGCAGCATCCCATGCATCTCGCAGCATCCCAACATATGTTTTTTTTAGAATATATGAAAAATCGACTAAGTCCGAGATGCCTTTAAGTAGGGATGCTGTATTAAGATGGGAGATGAAGAAGATCAAGATTCATCTCCATGCAGCATCCCATTTATCTCGCAGCATCCAAACATATGTTTTTCTTAGAATTTATGAAAAATCGACTAAGTCCGAGATGCCTTTAAGTAGGGATGCTGTATTAAGATGGGAGATGAAGAAGATCAAGATTCATCTCCATGCAGCATCCCATTCATCTCGCAGCATCCTAACATATTAATTTCTTAGAATTTATGTAAAATCGACTAAGTCCGAGATGCCTTTAAGTAGGGATGCTGTATTAAGATGGGAGATGAAGAAGATCAAGATTCATCTCCATGCAGCATCCCATTTATCTCGCAGCATCCTAACATATGTTTTTCTTAGAATTTATGAAAAATCGACTAAGTCCGAGATGCCTTTAAGTAGGGATGCTGTATTAAGATGGGAGATGAAAAAGATCAAGATTCATCTCCATGCAGCATCCCATTCATCTCGCAGCATCCTAACATATGTTTTTCTTAGAATTTTAAAAAATCGACTAAGTCCGAGATGCCTTTAAGTAGGGATGCTGTATTAAGATGATAGATGAAGAAGATCAAGATTCATCTCCATGCAGCATCCCATTCATCTCCCAGCATCCCAACATATGTTTTTCTTAGAATTTATGAAAAATCGACTAAGTCCGAGATGCCTTTAAGTAGGGATGCTGTATTAAGATGGGAGATGTAGAAGATCAAGATTCATCTCCATGCAGCATCCCATTCATCTCGCAGCATCCCAACATATGTTTTTCTTAGAATTTATGAAAAATCGACTAAGTCCGAGATGCCTTTAAGTAGGGATGCTGTATTAAGATGGGAGATGAAGAAGATCAAGATTCATCTCCATGCAGCATCCCATTTATCTCGCAGCATCCAAACATATGTTTTTCTTAGAATTTATGAAAAATCGACTAAGTCCGAGATGCCTTTAAGTAGGGATGCTGTATTGAGATGGGAGATGAAGAAGATCAAGATTCATCTCCATGCAGCATCCCATTACTCTCGCAGCATCCTAACATATGATTTTCTTAGAATTTATGAAAAATCGACTAAGTCCGAGATGCCTTTAAGTAGGGATGCTGTATTAAGATGGGAGATGAAGAAGATCAAGATTCATCTCCATGCAGCATCCCATTCATCTCGCAGCATCCTAACATATGTTTTTCTTAGAATTTATGAAAAATCGACTAAGTCCGAGATGCCTTTAAGTAGGGATGCTGTATTAAGATGGGAGATGAAGAAGATCAAGATTCATCTCCATGCAGCATCCCATTCATCTCGCAGCATCCTAACATATGTTTTTCTTAGAATTTATGAAAAATCGACTAAGTCCAAGATGCCTTTCAGTAGGGATGCTGTATTAAAATGGGAGATTAAGAAGATCAAGATTCATCTCCATGCAGCATCCAATTCATCTCCCAGCATCCTAACATATGGATTTCTATGAATTTATGAAAAATCGACTAAGTCCGAGATGCCTTTAAGTAGGGATGCTGGATTAAGATGGTAGATGAAGAAGGTCAAGATTCATCTCCATGCAGCATCCCATTCATCTCGCAGCATCCTAACATATGAATTTCTTAGAATTTATGAAAAATCGACTAAGTCCGAGATGCCTTTAAGTAGGGATGCTGTATTAAGATGGGAGATATAGAAGATCAAGATTCATCTCCATGCAGCATCTCATTCATCTCGCAGCATCCTAACATATGAATTTCTTAGAATTTATGAAAAATCGACTAAGTCCGAGATGCCTTTAAGTAGGGATGCTGTATTAAGATGGGAGATGAAGAAGATCAAGATTCATCTCCATGCAGCATCCCATTCATCTCCCAGCATCCTAACATATGAATTTCTTAGAATTTATGAAAAATCGACTAAGTCCGAGATGCCTTTAATAAGGGATGCTGTATTGAGATGGGAGATGTAGGAGATCAAGATTCATCTCCATGCAGCATCCCATTCATCTCGCAGCATCCTAACATATGTTATTCTTAGAATTTATGAAAAATCGACTAAGTCCGAGATGCCTTTAAGTAGGGATGCTGTATTAAGATGGGAGATAAATAAGATCCTAAATCATCTCCATGCAGCATCTCATTCATCTCGCAGCATCCTAACATATGTTTTTCTTAGAATTTATGAAAAATCGACTAAGTCCGAGATGCCTTTAAGTAGGGATGCTGTATTGAGATGGGAGATGAAGAAGATCAAGATTCATCTCCATGCAGCATCCCATTCATCTCGCAGCATCCCAACATATGTTTTTCTAAGAATTTATGAAAAATCGACTAAGTCCGAGATGCCTTTAAGTAGGGATGCTGTATTAAGATTGGAGATGAAAAAGATCAAGATTCATCTCCATGCAGCATCCGATTCATCTCGCAGCATCCTAACATATGTTTTTTTTTAGAATTTATGAAAAATCGACTAAGTCCGAGATGCCTTTAAGTAGGGATGCTGTATTAAGATGGGAGATAAAGAAGATCAAGATTCATCTCCATGCAGCATCCCATTCATCTCCCAGCATCCTAACATATGTTTTTTTTTAGAATTTATGAAAAATCGACTAAGTCCGAGATGCCTTTAAGTAGGGATGCTGTATTAAGATGGGAGATGAAGAAGATCATGATTCATCTCCATGCAGCATCCCATTCATCTCCCAGCATCCTTACAGATGAATTTCTTAGAATTTATGAAAAATCGACTAAGTCCGAGATGCCTTTAAGTAGGGATGCTGTATTAAGATGGGAGATGTTGGAGATCAAGATTCATCTCCATGCAGCATCCCATTTATCTCGCAGCATCCTAACATATGAATTTCTTAGAATTTATGAAAAATCGACTAAGTCCGAGATGCCTTTAAGTAGGGATGCTGTATTAAGATGGGAGATGTTGGAGATCAAGATTCATCTCCATGCAGCATCCCATTTATCTCGCAGCATCCTAACATATGAATTTCTTAGAATTTATGAAAAATCGACTAAGTCCGAGATGCCTTTAAGTAGGGATGCTGTATTAAGATGGGAGATGAAGAAGATCAAGATTCATCTCCATGCAGCATCCCATTCATCTCCCAGCATCCTAACATATGAATTTCTTAGAATTTATGAAAAATCGACTAAGTCCGAGATGCCTTTAATAAGGGATGCTGTATTGAGATGGGAGATGTAGGAGATCAAGATTCATCTCCATGCAGCATCCCATTCATCTCGCAGCATCCTAACATATTTTTTTCTAAGAATTTATGAAAAATCGACTTAGTCCGAGATGCCCTTAAGCAGGGATGCTGTATTAAGATGGGAGATGAAGTAGATCAAGATTCATCTCCATGCAGCATCCCATTCATCTCGCAGCATCCTAACATATGAATTTCTTAGAATTTATGAAAAATCGACTAAGTCCGAGATACCTTTAAGTAGGGATGGTGTATCGAGATGGGAGATGTAGAAGATCAAGATTCATCTCCATGCAGCATCCCATTCTCCTCGCAGCATCCTAACATATGAATTTCTTAGAATTTATGAAAAATCGACTAAGTCCGAGATGCCTTTAAGTAGGGATGCTGTATTGAGATGGGAGATGAAGAAGATCAAGATTCATCTCCATGCAGCATCCCATCCATCTCGCAGCATCCCTTATTATATTTTCTAAGAATTTATGAAAAATCGACTAAGTCCGAGATGCCTTTAAGTAGGGATGCTGTATCGGGATGGGAGATGAAGAAGATCAAGATTCATCTCCATGCAGCATCCCATTCATCTCGCAGCATCCTAACATATAAATTTCTTATAATTTATGAAAAATCGACTAAGTCCGAGATGCCTTTAAGTAGGGATGCTGTATTAAGATGGGAGATGAAGAAGATCAAGATTCATCTCCATGCAGCATCCCATTCGTCTCCCAGCTTCCTAACATATGAATTTCTTAGAATTTATGAAAAATCGACTAAGTCCGAGATGCCTCTAAGTAGGGATGCTGTATTAAGATGGGAGATGAAGAAGATCCTGATTCATCTCCATGCAGCATCCCATTCATCTCGCAGCATCCTAACATATGTTTTTCTTAAAATTTATGAAAAATCGACTAAGTCCGAGATGCCTTTCAGTAGGGATGCTGTATTAAGATGGGAGATGAAATAGATCAAGATTCATCTCCATGCAGCATCCCATTCATCTCGCAGCATCCTAACATATGTTTTTCTTAGAATTTATGAAAAATCGACTAAGTCCGAGATGCCTTTAAGTAGGGATGCTGTATTAAGATAAGAGATGAAGAAGATCAAGATTCATCACCATGCAGCATCCCATTCATCTCCCAGCATGATAATATATGTTTTTCTTAGAATTTATGAAAAATCGACTAAGTCCGAGATGCCTTTAAGTAGGGATGCTGTATTAAGATAAGAGATGAAGAAGATCAAGATTCATCTCCATGCAGCATCCTATTTATCTCTAAGCATCCTAACATGTGTTTTTCTTAGAATTTATGAAAAAATGACTAAGTCCGAGATGCCTTTAAGTAGGGATGCTGTATTAAGATAAGAGATGAAGAAGATCAAGATTAATCTCCATGCAGCATCCCATTTATCTCTCAGCATCCTAACATATGAATTTCATAGAATTTATGAAAAATGGACTAAGTCCAAGATGCCTTTGAGTAGGGATGCTGTATTGAGATGGGAGATGAAGAAGATCAAGATTCATCTCCATGCAGCATCTTATTCATCTCCCAGCATCCTTACATATGAATTTCTTAGAATTTATGAAAAATCGACTAAGCCCGAGATGCCTTTAAGTAGGGATGCTGTATTAAGATGGGAGATGAAGAAGATCAACAGTCATCTCCATGCAGCATCCCATTCATCTAGCAGCATCCTTACATATGAATTTCTTAGAATTTATGATAAATCGACTAAGTCCGAGATGCCTTTAAGTAGGGATGCTGTATTAAGATGGGAGATGAAGAAGATCAAGATTCATCTAAATGCAGCATCCCATTCATCTCGCAGCATCCTAACATATGTTTTTCTTAGAATTTATGAAAAATCGACTAAGTCCGAGATGCCTTTAAGTAGGGATGCTGTATTAAGATTGGAGATGAAAAAGATCAAGATTCATCTCCATGCAGCATCCGATTCATCTCGCAGCATCCTAACATATGTTTTTTTTTAGAATTTATGAAAAATCGACTAAGTCCGAGATGCCTTTAAGTAGGGATGCTGTATTAAGATGGGAGATAAAGAAGATCAAGATTCATCTCCATGCAGCATCCCATTCATCTCCCAGCATCCTAACATATGTTTTTTTTTAGAATTTATGAAAAATCGACTAAGTCCGAGATGCCTTTAAGTAGGGATGCTGTATTAAGATGGGAGATGAAGAAGATCATGATTCATCTCCATGCAGCATCCCATTCATCTCCCAGCATCCTTACAGATGAATTTCTTAGAATTTATGAAAAATCGACTAAGTCCGAGATGCCTTTAAGTAGGGATGCTGTATTAAGATGGGAGATGTTGGAGATCAAGATTCATCTCCATGCAGCATCCCATTTATCTCGCAGCATCCTAACATATGAATTTCTTAGAATTTATGAAAAATCGACTAAGTCCGAGATGCCTTTAAGTAGGGATGCTGTATTAAGATGGGAGATGTTGGAGATCAAGATTCATCTCCATGCAGCATCCCATTTATCTCGCAGCATCCTAACATATGAATTTCTTAGAATTTATGAAAAATCGACTAAGTCCGAGATGCCTTTAAGTAGGGATGCTGTATTAAGATGGGAGATGAAGAAGATCAAGATTCATCTCCATGCAGCATCCCATTCATCTCCCAGCATCCTAACATATGAATTTCTTAGAATTTATGAAAAATCGACTAAGTCCGAGATGCCTTTAATAAGGGATGCTGTATTGAGATGGGAGATGTAGGAGATCAAGATTCATCTCCATGCAGCATCCCATTCATCTCGCAGCATCCTAACATATGTTATTCTTAGAATTTATGAAAAATCGACTTAGTCCGAGATGCCCTTAAGCAGGGATGCTGTATTAAGATGGGAGATGAAGTAGATCAAGATTCATCTCCATGCAGCATCCCATTCATCTCGCAGCATCCTAACATATGAATTTCTTAGAATTTATGAAAAATCGACTAAGTCCGAGATACCTTTAAGTAGGGATGGTGTATCGAGATGGGAGATGTAGAAGATCAAGATTCATCTCCATGCAGCATCCCATTCTCCTCGCAGCATCCTAACATATGAATTTCTTAGAATTTATGAAAAATCGACTAAGTCCGAGATGCCTTTAAGTAGGGATGCTGTATTGAGATGGGAGATGAAGAAGATCAAGATTCATCTCCATGCAGCATCCCATCCATCTCGCAGCATCCCTTATTATATTTTCTAAGAATTTATGAAAAATCGACTAAGTCCGAGATGCCTTTAAGTAGGGATGCTGTATCGGGATGGGAGATGAAGAAGATCAAGATTCATCTCCATGCAGCATCCCATTCATCTCGCAGCATCCTAACATATGAATTTCTTATAATTTATGAAAAATCGACTAAGTCCGAGATGCCTTTAAGTAGGGATGCTGTATTAAGATGGGAGATGAAGAAGATCAAGATTTATCTCCATGCAGCATCCCATTCATCTCGCAGCATCCTAACATATGTTTTTCTTAGAATTTATGAAAAATCGACTAAGTCCGAGATGCCTTTAAGTAGTGATGCTGTATTGAGATGGGAGATGAAGAAGATCAAGATTCATCTCCATGCAGCATCCCATTCATCTCGCAGCATCCTAACATATGTTTTTCTTAGAATTTATGAAAAATCGACTAAGTCCGAGATGCCTTTAAGTAGGGATGCTGTATTGAGATGGGAGATGAAGAAGATCAAGATTCATCTCCATGCAGCATCCCATCCATCTCGCAGCATCCCTTATTATATTTTCTAAGAATTTATGAAAAATCGACTAAGTCCGAGATGCCTTTAAGTAGGGATGCTGTATCGGGATGGGAGATGAAGAAGATCAAGATTCATCTCCATGCAGCATCCCATTCATCTCGCAGCATCCTAACATATAAATTTATTATAATTTATGAAAAATCGACTAAGTCCGAGATGCCTTTAAGTAGGGATGCTGTATTAAGATGG